>NC_084588.1:44957357-45047357 GCF_033807715.1 Cololabis saira | reverse complement strand
ATTGATTTAGTTGCAGTGCATTTTTCCTAGAATGATTTCATGGAACATTGAATGTGTTTACATGGGGTCAGTTTGTAGTAATGGGTTTACCGAGTTCCAACAAATCTCAATTCCAGATTGAAGCTCATGCAGAACTAAGTTTCGTTGCAGTTCCTCGGCTGAGATTGACTCGCCCTCAAATGCCTGACATGTTAAAAAGTCAGACTTTAACAGAAATAAACATATTTACAGCCTGGTTTAGATTGGTTTTAATCATTTTATTTCACACCAATGACAACTCTGAGCGAGGTTGATTTTTTTATACCACACGAACAGTTTATTTCAAGCAATAAACGTATTTCTTATATGATTGATTGGCGGTCGGCTCAGCCAATCACTAACCATCATTCCTTCCTTATTAGTAATAGTCACGCTACCACCATTTGCAAGCATCCGTTTGTTCTAACCCAGCATCAGCTAAACGCTACGATCAGTTTTGATCAAGTCAATATGTAAAATGGCACATTCAATCAATTCAATTGAAAGGTCTTTATCTCAAACATGATAGTCGTGTAAAGTAACAGACATGCTTGAATATACTTAAACAATGAATCTAAGCGAGTGACTTTTTTTCGTAGCATTAGCATTCTTGACATGTTCGAAAAAATTGTAGGAAGAAGTAAAAACCTCATGAACTCCTACCCCTTGAACTCAATACTTTGTTTTCAGATGGACCCTCGTTGTTAGATATCAAAAATCTTGACGAACTTAGAAGTAACACAAATTAATAGCACACATTTTACACAGTATAAATACATATTGTGTTATACCTGAGTATAAATTAGCAGATACCTGAATTATTATTGCCATGTGCAGTTATACACCACTTTACATCCCGCTGGAAACATTTCACAGCACTTCTGCAGCTATTTCAGCAGAGTTGGGCTGAAGGAGCAGGGAGCAAAGCTAACTTTGACTGACGTGTGGTGGGCGTGCTGCGCCCCGTACGAAGAAAAAGGGCTTCAAAACCGGTCTTCAGAAACCAACGGGTCACATGACCGAATGTTTTGTTCAGTGTTATATTCAGTCAAAGATACTCTATACAGAAGATAACGCATCACCGTTTCTGCCAATGGTATGAAGTGGTGTACACTTCCTGTCTCCTAAGTGGGCGTGGTCGCCCCTCTCCCCACATCGTTTTGGAAGTGTTGTGAACGAGATACAGTACAACTTTAATATTTGCGCCTTATTTTGCCGCTCGTTTTTTTTTTATCTGCTACTTTAATGTCTATCAACCCAGTACAAGATCATCCGATCAGTCTAATATTCTTGTTTTCCCTTCCAAAAAGACTTAAATAATAACAATAACAGTATTATTAAGCAAAGAAGCAAGTTTTATTTTAATTTAAAATTTCAGTTTATCCGATGGGAAAACGACGTTGGTAGTTCTGCAGTGACCGACGACTCTGAATCTCTGAATCAGCACCACCAGAGAGGAGAGCTATGAGAGCCAAATCCCGCGAGAGTGTGTTGCTCAGACAGAGACAGGTCTCAAACAAAGTTAATTTTCTCCTAATCTGTCGGTCTGAAAATTGCCATTTTGGTGTCAGAATGTTCAGAAGGTTTGTGGCTTTTGAAAAATGGGTCCCATATTTACTTAGGTTACTATGGGGCGAAGGAATTGGTAATAATCTGTGCTCACATTCACTTTTCCCATTGGACTCAATAGACTCAGGAGCTGCTGTTAGTCTCCTAAAGGGGCGGGGCAGTGGGGAACACAGATGACACAGTGACACAGATACAGGGAACACAACCGTAGTGGGGTGTCTCGTTTATAAAACGTCTCTGATTCAGTCTATAGTTTCTACTCGCTGAAATCAAAGCGGCACAGAGGAACTGCTGAAATATCTAGCTCGGTGGGTCCCCCTATGGGTCTGGAGGTTAAGTTGCTTTTTTGACACTGTCCAAGATTAACTCTTGCTCAGTCACTCGCTCATTTTCTCTACTGTCAATACTTACTTGAGTGTGTCAGTTTCTCCCACCACGATGTTCTCTGCAGCGTTGTGAGATACTTTCTTCATTGTTGATGTGGAATAAAGTGGCATAAAGTGACACAAAGTTGTCGTAATTGGATGACGAGGGCAGGAGTCCAAAAAGACTTCTGTGCCAGAAGTAGAGATGTGAGACTGTGAACGCTGGATGATGCTTCCTAAAACTAATCAAACGCTCATTCAAATACAGCAGAAACATTTTAACATGTTTTGCTGTAAGCAACATTCATAACCTCTGTGTTTTTCCAATGTGAACATTATTGGGTGGTACTTTAGATCGCATAATTGCATTAACAGTTTCTCAGTACGTCCAAATGGATTTCCAACATAACGGAGTTGGCAGATGGCTCTTAAGTGAATGTAACATTTGATATATGCTTAAAGTGCTATTTGGATCTGTAGCTGTGCTACGCTAAGCATCGTTTCTCTCCTGAGGCTCCACATTTGTGGAGTAACTGTTGTCATTTTGACTCAGAGCCCACTCCACATATGTGTCTGCAGCTGATACTGAGTCTGGTAACTCAGTATGTGTCTCTCTCCAATTCTTTCCATATTGAAATTTGCACCAAAAACTGTAAACGCTGCGTGTTTCCATTTTCATGTGAAGCGATTAGGTCAGTTGGGACATCAGTCGTGACTGAGGCAGCAGTCTGAGGGAGCGGGCAGCTGCAGGCATTACTGTCACACCTGTAGGGAGTTCACCGCTTTTTACTTTGACTCCCACTCAATGTGAATTTAGTTTCAGATCCTCACAGTGCTTCTTCTGTGGCTGTAGACCCTCACCTTTTTTTTTTCCTCTCTTCCGCTCCGTGAGGATTTGGTCTCTTTTGTACTCAAAACTAACTTGCTGAGTAGCCTTTGATGTGTATCCTGTCTTATCTGTATTGCACTGATGGATTCCAGTGTTTGACTTTCATGAAGAGCAAAGTCTCCGATGATCCCGTGTGCTGCTGTGATACTCCGTCTCCTCTTCTTTATTGACCTCCCTCTTTTTTCCCCCCCATAGATTTCTTCAGTTTTAAAGTTCTAACATTTCATATCTGCCATCCAGCAATGCATTCTCTGATTGTTTTCCCTGTCGTCCATTCTCCCTCTCGTTGCTTCCTCTTTATCGGCTTTCACTGGAGTGTTTGATCCTCTAAGTCGTCCTGCAACATCATCGTGTATCTCTTCTCCAGGGTTTCCCCAGGAAGTCGGGAACTCTTTAGAAATGCAGGATGAAATGACTCAGCAGATGATACGTGACACAGAAGACTGTGACACTTTCTTTTTATTTAACTTTTTCCATTATTATTATTATTGAGAGCCAAACGCTTTCACAAGTTCCACTCTGTACTTGATTTAAAGACATCAGATTAAAAGCAAGAGTCACTGATATTTGCTTTATGTTCATGAGGATACTTGCTTCTCTGTTATTCAACAGTTTGTGTTGGTGTGTCTTGTGTTCACGTGAATGCTTTGAAAGTATATAGAAAGATAAAGAAGGATACATGCATGGGTGCAAATCCCGGGGGGGATGGGGGGGACATGTCCACCCCAATTTCTGAAAAACATGAATTGCCCCCCCCCCAATAAAAATACCCCTAAATTATTCAAAATTGAACAAATGTATTTTCAGACTTAAAGGTTGAATATGTAGAATATTTATTAAAAATATATTTCTAAAAAAAATAATACATCCACGGTGCGTTTTGAGGTGTACAGAATGAAAGCAATGGGTCCTTTTTTTTTAGAACTGTTTACCACCATAACTGTGTTAAAACATGATCGCTTAGTTTAAACAACTTGTTTAGGGCTCCATATTTCATCCATATATCAATTGATCGTGCATAAAGTAGTCCCATAGGATAAAAGGAACATGGTGAGGAGAATTTGAGATGAGTGGACACTACATGACTACAAAACCCTTAAAATTAGGATTTACGAATATAACAGTTAAGTAAGCAGTGACACACACTGTTGGCTGTTTAGGACAAATAAACAAGAAAGGTAAGCACAATAAATGATTCCCTGTGCAGTATTTTTTGGCGAGCCTTTACCAATTTATGGCATAGTATGAGTTGCATATTGGCAAAAAATTAAAAATTAAAATCACGTTGGTGTCCCCCCCAATCCTGACATCGGATCTGCACCCCTGGATACATGCTATCAATACATTGTTATATTAGACAAGTGTCATGCGGCTTTGCGCCTCTGGCATTTGGTGTTCTCGCCTACAAGTTGGGCTTTTTCGTGTGTGCATTGTGACTTCAGCTAAAATTATATCCCCTAATGTGTGCCTCTACTGTTTTAATCTGCATTTCAGAGCACGATAAGCACCGGCTATGCAAAAGCACCGAATACATGAATCTTCACTTCAAAGTCAAATGGTTCCATAATGAGTATGTCCGTGACATACCGGCCTTCAAGGATGTATCACCTGAGTATTCTCTGTAAGTATCCGCTCATTATCACATACGTTGCTGTGTCTTATCAACAAAATGATTTTAGGGAAATTGCAGTGAAGACGATGAAATGCTCATTCAGTTGCTACTTTATCTTACACATGCTGGATTTATTACTAATGATGCTAAAATCTACTGGCGATTGAAGCTGTTTGACCCACAGCATCTGCTCATCTCTTAAAACTGCTGAAGTTTGCGACGCTGTTATCCTCTGTCTAAATCAACACCAGTAGCGTCGGCTTAATACACATGAAGTGTGTACATTTGGAGGAGCTAAAATTATTTTGGCAGCATTAAAACTATTGATCTAAAAATCTAAGTGGAAGGGATTTTAACGCATGCCAGAACAACACGTACTGCTTGTTGTCACTCCACTAAAAAAACAAGCACATTAAAGTAAGTAAACGGAGAATAGGCTCATGCGGGGACCATTCAAGGCCAAGAGTAACGACGGTAGCATCCTGTTCCGTTGTTTATTTGGCACAAACATTCAGATCCCTTCTTCAAACATGTCGAGATTCTGTCTGAACTCTAATCAAAACAAAATGCAGAGAATGACATTTTAAAGCCCAAATGAGGAATGCAGTTTTGACTTCGTATTGTGTCAGAACTTTTCAGCGCGTGACACGCCGTGGCTGCAGCGAGGAAAGTTCAGCACCCTGTCACTAAACTTTCCCAAACATGCCGTTTCTCACTCGCTGTCTTCTCTGAGCGGGATCATTTTCTGCTCTAAAGCCTTTATTGTTCAGCATTGATGATTCCCCTCGCAAGCGTGCGAGTTACCTCTCTCACACTCACAAACACATCACAGTCCTATCAAGTTGATGACGGGTTTTTGAACGGTGCGCTGGCAGCAAGCTGGAAGATCCCGTTCTCTTCCCCTTCCTTTCCTCCCATTTTAAACTCACCCACAAAAAAGGGTTGGAAATGAATGTTTTGTTTTTTCCCCACTTGTCATAGTGCCGTATGAATTCCTAAATCTCACAGACGCTCTTTTTTTTCTAACCAGCATGTGCAAAACAACACAAATCCTCTTATATTTAAGCCAAATTAGATGCATTATCATCATGTTTTTTTAAATAATGTTTTATTTAATTTTCTCTATGCAAAAAAAAAAAAAACAGCACTCCAGCGAGCACGTTTCTAGGTTGCTGTGGTAACCTTTTAAATATCTGGATACAATCTCTGTTGTGGAATGTTGAAAACGGCTCACTTATTATTTACTCAAGTCCTTTTTTAATGTACCTATCACATTGACTGGTACATGTGGAGAAACCCCCCCCACCACGAAATAACCCACTTTTTGCAGGCGCTATTTTCCTCCCATCAAAGTACACAACACTTCTTAGACCACAATTAATAAATGTAGCTCCTGAAAAGCTTCTGGATCCTTTCTCTCATATTATTTTCTTTGCATAGTCATCACTCCGTTAGAGCTTGAACTTGGAATAGCTCCAAGTTAAAACTCTATTGGAGTGATGACCGATGTTCCCTAACTGTGAACATTTTCAGAACTGCTCCTCAGCTCGTGCATGACTTCCTCTGCAGACGTCTGCGGACTCAAACATCATGTTCTGTCCTTTTGTCTAGAGGCATTTCTTTGAGATTCTCTGAGTCATTTACATATCAGGAACAGTAGTTAATGAAATCCATGAATTCTTCGCAACTTTATGTTTAAAAATCCAGCCATCCATTTTTCTATACCCACTTAATTCTGTACAGGGTCACGGGAGTCTGCTAAAGACCATCCCAGCTCATTACACGGGAGAGGCAGTTCAAACAACTGCACACACACACACACACACACACACACACACACACACCACACACATCTAATGGCAATTTAGAATCATCAGCCAAACTATGTTTTTGGACTGTGGGAAGGAAAAATCCACGTCTGAAATGTTGACTGATTTGTCGAAACGCTCTTTCAGGCCTGCACACATTTCTGTACTTTCTTATTGATTGTTGGTGTTCCACTGTATGCTCTTGATTTTTGTATTTTTCTGGTGTTGATGCTGATCCAACTTTCTTGAAAGGTGTTGCTGGTATCATATTCAAAGAAAAACACTCAAAACAGTAAAAATTCTCAGTTTCAGTACTTGTTTGCCAGTTTGATATTTTCAATTAAATACATGATTGAAAGATTAGCTGATTATTAGGTTCCGTCTCGACAGCATGCCAGATTTTTGAGAGACTGAATTGTGTGTTTGGTAGTTTTATCCAGATCATTTATCGCTTTATCTGACACACATCGGACTATTGTACATCAGTGTTGCTGCATAGCTTATGTGGATATCTGACCTACTGTGTTGAAGTTTGGGGAAATGCCTGTAAAACATATATTCAATCAATTTTCATTCTGCAAAAAAGAGCCATAAGAATAATCAGTAAAAAACGATATAGAGATCCAACAAATCCATTATTCCTTTATTATTATTCCATTATTGCATGAACTAGTAGACTATAGTATTTTGCAAATTATGTTTAAAGCGCATAAAAAAACTTTACCAATCAACATTCAGAAAATATTTGAAAAAAGAGAAAGCAAGTATAACTTAAAAGGAACAGAGATTTTTGAAAAACCAAGATTCAGGACAAAATTGATGAAACGTTGTGTTTCTGTGAAAGGAATCAATTTATGGAACAATCTGAATAAAGAAAACAAAGAATCCAAATCAAACATTACATTCAAAAGTACAATTATAGCCTGTATGTTAAGTAAATATAATGAAATATGTTAGTTGAGTTTGATTGACATACCCATAGGTGGCGGTAATTTTTATTTTATTTTATTTTAGTTTAGTTTTTTTATTCACTTAGTTGTTGTTTTTTATTATTAGTATTTTTAATTTATGTTATTTGTGAAGTTATTTCTTGGAAAAAGGGGCAGATCAGATATGATTCTTCTTCTTTCTGCTCCCTTTTCATTCACAATTTAAGAACATTTGTATTTGTATTTTTTGAATGAAATAAAGAAAATGAAATGGACGAGTGAGCAGGCATCCCTTAAACAGAGACTGTGAGTCCTAATCACGGTCCAGGTGGGACCCCTGGCCTGCCAGCCTTCGCCCCAAACAAGCAAAAAAGGGAGGACTAATTACTTTGTCATACACAATATTCACAGCCTACCCTGTCCTGTATGTTATCATTTTTAAATAATTTCAAATACATTTCCATCCACTCCTCAATACCAGCTTTACCCTTATAACAAATATTTGGATATTTGGGTTAGGGTTGACTCTGTAAACGGGTCATGTTCATGTGATCTGTGTTGTCAGTTCATTACAGGAAGCTGTTGAACAAGATTGCAGCTGATTGTTTGGATTAGGAGACACATTTATAGCCTAAAAAACCTGTTTCCTATTGTGCATGCAAATCATGGAGGGCAAAGCGAGCTGTGATAGAAACACTTGGAATCCAAGCGGGGGACGCTGTGCCCTCTCCCCGCCAGCCGGTCCGTCAGAGTAATGACTCACCTTTCCCGTCTCCACCGCCGTCACTCAGCGCCGTCTCGTGCAGGATTGATCCTTCCAGCGGCATTTCCTATGCATCTCACAGACACTCGCTCCCTCACACCGTGAGCCGTTGGCGTTCATCTACCTGTCTGTGCTGTTTTTCTCCGACATTACGCTCACCTTATTTATTGGTTCTCCCTCATTTGTGCCAGAGTAGCGATCAGTTCGGTGGGGACATCCTCAGCTCAGGGGACAAAGTCGAGTGTTACATTAAACGAGGGAATGGCAGAGTGAAAGAAGAGCATTACTATTCTGCCAACAACTGTTCCCCTGTCCCGGGCTCGCTCGTCCTCTGCTGTCGTCTGTTCTGAGTCTCGGGGTTTGATCCGTCGGCGAAGTCTTGGTGTCCGCTTGAACCGTTTGTGTGATCAAAACTGCAGCTGTCATGTTTTTTTATTGCATTTTCCCATATGTCTCAAATACGAGGCTACAGCTTGAGCCAATGCCAAGAAAATGTAACAATAATTTCACTCTTCAGTGATTTTTTTTTTTTTTTTTACTTTCTTTCTTTCATTTTTTAGGTGGTTTGAGCCGTTTGTCATTCAGTGGCTTGATGAGAATGAGGATGTTGCCATGGATTTCCTTAATGGAGCACTTGGAAGAGACAAAAAAGATGGCGTGAGTACAGCCTCGAATTATTTCTCAAGATGTAACTTTTACATCTTTCCATTTGAGTCACTTAAGACCACTTTTTACTCCCAAGGCCGACTAACTCTAATTTACTTATGAAGGAGAAGGTGCTCAAAGGATAAAGGATCTTTTACATAGTCAAAAACACCTTTTGCCTTGAGACATAACAAGACCAAATTTAAATGAAATTAGAATAATAATAATGAAAAAAGGATGTGGAAAAGCAAGAAAAAATGTGATTTTCAGGGTAAAAGAAGGACAGAATATAAGGATGCGTGGAAAGGTTCATGCATTTTTCAGACAGTGTTGTGCATGTGCATTAATGTTAATCTAAATGAGGGGATTTCTGCATTAATGACACAAAATAAGCTTTTATAACTGCTTGTCAAGAGATTCTCAGTACTTCTGCTTTGTTGCAAGGTTGCATATTTTGAAAATATTTCTTACATTTTCTAAAACTCATAAATACTTGTAACACCAGGTGTCTTTTAAATGTAGCTATAATTGTTGAATAAATGTAGGAATTAATGTGCGTTTGAGCGCTAACTTCACACTTGAGCGCTGATTCGTGTTAGTTGAACTCGGCCGTGATCGACCCTCCTCACGAACTTGCCACACGGAGCACTGAGTGGACTAGTTATTGATTACTCAACGGCTTTATCAGAGACGCTTGTCACCGTCCTAAACAGAGAGGGAGCGCTACAAGGCGGTGACTGTTAAGGTCTAGATGTGTGGCAGGATTCCGGTCCGTGTACTTCGCGGCCATCCGTTTTTTGTTTTGAATTGACAAAATAAAAATAGAGAAATAATCCAAAATAATCTGTTTCCCATCTTTTGTTTTGATAATAAAAAACGGAAAACGGAAATTGATGTGTTTGAAAAATTGAAGTTGGGAATTAAAACAGCGAGTGAAAAACTCTTTTCTCTATTTCCTATTTGTTTCCAAGGATACTGAAAACAATAATTGGACAAATGGGGGGATTGCACATGCGCAGTAATAAATGAAGAAAGTTGTTTCTGGTTCTTGAAAATTAACAGTTTTAGATTTTTTTAATTTTGAAACAGAAAATAAATCAAATATGAAACGTGGGAGTGAAACATGAGTTTAATCTGTAATCCGTCTTCACTCCGTCATGAAACTGCAGTGATGTTGTGACAGTCCGTTCAGCTGCAGCGTCCAAAAAAAAGCAGCGTCAAGAGTTTCCCACTCGCTGTTTTAATTCCCAATTTTGATTGTCAAACATCAATTAAATCAGATAACGGATAACGGATAATCGATAACGATCCGTTTTCCATTTTTTTATTATCAAAACAAAAGATGGGTAACGGATTATTTTGAATTATTTCTCTATTTTTATTCAAAGTAATTTCAAAACAAAAAACGGATGGCCGTGAAATACACGGACCGATTCCCATCCTCCTTCCTTCTTCTGCTCTGTGCTGATCTCTCGCTCTGTCTAAACTCGTGTCCGCCTCTCCCCCTCTGTTTCAGTTCCAGCAGACCTCAGAGCACGCCCTGTTCTCCTGCTCCGTGGTGGACGTGTTCACTCAGTTGAACCAGAGTTTTGAGATTATCAAGAAGCTGGAATGCCCGAACCCACAGGCTCTGGCTCACTTCATGTGCCGCTTCGCAAAGGTCAGTCTCTGCGGACTGGCCTCCCAGTGAACCCTGACCGCTCCTGTAGCCAGTGCTGACTCACACGTAGAGTTTACCACTCATCTGAGTGCTTTGGCTTAACTATTATATCTATTGTTAGCTTGTTATTAGGTAATGGCTGTCTTATAAAATGATATCCAGAAGCAGAATAGCAAACGCGTCATAAATATATGACTGTCTCTTTCAATCCCTGCAGACTATCAACAAAGTTCTTCTGCAATATGCTGCAATCATTTCCAAGGACTTTCCATTGTATTTGAATAAAGAGAATGTGGTAAGTGCCCGCTGAAAATGTTCAAAGCAGAGGTTACACTGAGTTTTTTCTTTTTCTTTTTTAGCTTTGTTGCAAAGGCAAATATGGTTAGTCAAATTATTGTGCCTTTATGATGACTGTCTCTTGTCACAGTTGGCATGGAGACTGAATAAATGTTTGAAATAGCCATTCAGAGCCTTGATGTGTCTTACGTAACGCTCTCAACGGCATCTCTCTTTTAACTGAAGGGCAGTAAGTCCTCTCTCAGTTCATAGCTGCTGAGGACAAATCAATGGTGTTTTCTGTGTCTGCTGTTGAATCTAACAGGTGATTATTCACACTGCTCTTTAACGCTGAAGTAAAAGATGAGAACAGAAGAGGCAGATGTTTCTTTACAGTATTGACAGGCGTGTTACTGCCGTCCCAGAGAAACTATGTTGTTTCCTTTCCCCTGACATGGCGAAAGAGACAGATGAAGGGAAAAGGGAGTATGAGATGCAGAGTGGTTGCAGTGAAGAGTAGGGGTGGGTATTGGGAAGGACCTCACCATACGATACGCATCACGATACTTGACCCACGATACGATACACATTGCGATATCCCGATTATGCGATATCCCGATTATTATATTCTACATAGTTCACCAAAAATTTAAAAATGCATTACACATCTTAAAATCCAAGTTGTATATATGTACATCAGATGATAGTGATGGATCTTAAAATCCGAGTTGCACGTTCATCAGATTATAGTGACAATTCATGGGACAAACTGAGTCAAAACAATGTTTTATTATAACTATACAAGCTAAAGTTACAACATATTTGTATATGTTTTTCATATTATTTACATCATATGAAATTAACATTAAATTTAGTATGAGGTTGCTTTAATTATGTGGCAAATGATAATAAACACAAGAAAGATGGGTACTAAAACCAAGGACAGGCACAGTGATCAGTCAGTATAGATATAAATCCATAAATAAATAAACCTCTGTCCATTATTTTTCATTTTTTAAGGACAGGCAATTGTGTTATATAAAAAATAAATTATAAAATGAAATAAAACGTGAAATAAAACCTGAGCTCAGTGCAGGGCCCTCCCAGGGTTGGTAGAGAGTGGCAATGCCCAGGACTGTCACTTAGGTAGGAGCACTGGGTGATATAATGGGAAAAAAATCGGGGATAAAAAATATTTAAAAAAAAAAACGAAAAAGAAAAAAAAAAAATCGATATTCAAATTTTGAATATCGATATTGAATCGGCTGGAAAAGTATTGCGATATATTGCCATATCGATATTTTTGCCCACCCCTAGTGAAGAGATTCCATAAAATGAACCCACATCTCTCTCATATCGTACTGTAACCGGCCCATCAGTCAAGGCTCTAAGTTACTGGTCCTGGTTCCTGGTCAGGGGTTCAGCTGCGACTGAACTGCTCCTGAATAAGCCAGAATAAGCTCTCCCTGCCTCCCTCGTCCTGCCATCTCCAGACCAAACAAACCAGAGAGACATTGCTCCCTTAGACAAGAGTCATCTGTCTAACCAATTAGCCGACATCTGACATGCTGTTGTTTACACCTCAGCTCATCTGCTCTGACAAAACCTGGCCAAAGTCTCCCATCACGTTCACGAAACCTTTCTAAAACGGAGCCATTTCCTCTGGTTCTCCTAAAATTATTCCTGAAAGGAATATTAGCCCACTGATATAATCTCACCTAAAGAAATCCTGTTCTCCTGGTCAGCAGGGATAAACGTGATGATATGAAACATAGCCGTTCTTAAAGTATGTACTAAAACAGGGGTCGGCAACCCACGGCTCTAGAGCCGCATGCGGCTTTTTAGCGCCGCCCTAGTGGCTCCTGGAGCTTTTTCAAAAATGTTTGACCTTTTTTTCTTCTTTTTTTTTCTCTTTTCCTTTTTTCTCTTTTTTTCTTATTTTTTCTGTTTTTTCCTCTTTTTTTCATCCTTTTTTTCTTTCCTTTTTAATCTCGACATTTCGACTTTTTTCTCGAAATTTTGACTTTTTCCTCGTCATTTCGACTTTTTTCTCAACATTTCAACTTCTTTCTCGACATTTCGACTTTTTTCTCAAGATTGTACTTCAACATTAATCTTGACATTTCGACTTTTTTCTCAACATTTCGACTTTTTTCTCAAAATTTTGACTTTTTTCTCGTCATTTTGACATTTTTCTCGTCATTTAAACTTTTTTCTCGACATTTCGACTTTTTTCTCAAGATTGTACTTCAACATTAATCTTGACATTTCAACTTTTTTTTCTCGAAATTTTGACTTTTTTCTCGAAATTTTGACTTTTTTCTCGACATTTTGACTTTTTTCTCGACATTTCGACTTTTTTCTCGAAGTGCGTAATGAAAAAAATGTAATATAGAAACATGCAGCATGTGTTGCCTTCATTCTAAGGCTTATACAAGACTTTTAATTTTTTGCGGCTCCAGACATATTTCTTTTTTGTGTTTTTGGTCCAATACGGCTCTTTCAACATTTTGGGTTGCCGACTCCTGTACTAAAACATTCATTGTTAAGGATGCTCTCCTAGCATTTGAATGATAATGCAGATCCAGTACGCGTGTCAGCACACCAAAACCCTTAATCTTATGTTTTTTAGCCTCCCTCATTTCAGAAATGTGCAGCTAAGGGAATTCTCCAGCACTATTCAGATTTGGAATATCTAATTGCTTCTGCACAAAAACGCCCATAAATCTAGTGGAGAAGAAGCCATTACGCGTGGCTGCGGCGATGCTGTTGGCTGTTTTGGGGTTTGAAAGACACCAATCATCCCTCTCCTCCGAGGCGCAGGATTATCGTTTTACTGCTATCCATAACCAATATAATAATTAAGATGCATTCTTCTGTTGTTCTTTGAGCAGATAAAGTACGTGATGTGTGAGCGCGCGAGAACTCCGCCGAATGATCCTCCGTCTCCATAAAAAGTGGAGTGATTAATGTCTGTCATCTGTTAAACTTGTGGCGGAGCCGAGAATCGATAATGCCTGACACATTCAGTGAGGACATTTCTCTCTCGTGTTATGTATTGCATTTCCCTGCTTACTGTCGCACAGGCACTTTTCTCCTCCGTATAGATGATGTGTCAGAAAATCAAAAGTGATGGATTTTACAGTTGTTACCCTTGTGATTTTCTGATATTTTGTATGCTGTTTTCAATTACATGGGCAGGTCTCGGGCTCCCAGACTGCAGCTGCACAAACAGCTGTGTGTTTTTGCTAGTTTTTGTTAAACAGTGAGGCGATTGCAGATACGACGGATAGTGTAAAGCACCGCACAGAGGACTCAAGTCATGTTCATTGTTGTGACTTTTGCAGCCCTGCATCATCCTCAACAACATCCAGCAGCTCCGCGTCCAGCTGGAGAAGATGTTTGAGTCCATGGGCGGCAAACAGGTCTGTACTACTCACCGTCTACAATGTTATTATGTTATTGTTATGAATCTTTATTTCGGCTTGTACACACTTTTTTGCAGAACAAGATGAAAAGGTTAAAAAAAAAAAAAACATTTCTGTTGCCGAAAAGGTGTAGGCTGAACAACTTGAGAGAGATCAGTGGAAACAGAATGAACCAGAGCTCAATTTTGAGCTTCATGGCAAACGTTCTGAATACTTATGCACTGGTGATATTTATAGTTTTTTATTTTTTTATAAATTTACAAAAATAATAACAAAACTTCTTTCGTGTTCTCATTATGGGGTATTTTGTGTAGAATTCTGAGAAAAAAAAAATGAATTTATTCCTATTATCAATAGGGCTGTAACATAAAAGAATGTGGGAAAAGTGAAGCGTTCTGAATACTTTCCGGACTGACTATATGTAAACAGGTTCAGTCCAGTTAAATGTGTTAAAACTCCAAATACATTCCTTTTAAATCATATTTATACATACAAACAAGGATCACGCACAAGAAAAATAATAAATTAATGACAAAATAATGACTGAAAAACTAAAGTTAAAGCTCAATACAGGTTCTTCTATAACACAGAACTTTTTTTTTAATAGTGAGAGGTACCAGCAATCTTTATTTCGGCTTGTACACACTTTTTTGCAGAACAAGATGAAAAGGTTAAAAAAAAAAAACATTTCTGTTGCCGAAAAGGTGTAGGCTGAAGCCGTAGCTTATAGTGCCTACCCTTTTTTCTTATGATCAGCATAAATATGAGACATTAACTTTACTCCGTGGAAACAAACAATACATAAATAAGACAAAACAAGTAAGACAAAATATAAAATTGACGTTTCCCATTCTAGAATGTTTTAAATAGTATACTTTATAATTATAGTGTTTTATATTTATTTACAGTATTTTCTTTAAACATTTCCTTAAACCTAAAGATAGAACTACACATTTTTAGGTTGTTATTACAACTATTCCAAATTTCTCTAGCCTTAATTGATGTACATCTCTTTTTAATATTAGTTTTTACTGTTGTTGTAGTTGTAGTTGTAGTAGTGTTTATTTCGAATATGAATCATATAAAAAAAAAAAAACTACTGTGCGACAGTAGTCAGATCTATTAATTATAACTGTCGTCATCTCAAACATGAGTTTCCCCCTCAGATCATAGTGGGTTTCTTTTATCTCGAACAAATCCTGAATGCAGTTTGGAAGCAGTTTCTGCTGGGCTTTAAAGGCAAATAAAACAGTTTTCTGCTCTACTATATCATGGAATTTTAAAGTATTATATTTAATAAAAAGATTATTTGTTGGTTTATAATAGTCAGATCTATTAATTATGTCCATATCAGACTATGAGGCAATTCTCTTTTCATTCGTTTTTTTTTTTTAGATTTACTCCAACTCTAATGCTCCAAAAGGTTAACCTCAGTGTTACACGCTCAGGGCTTATGATGTCGCTAAAAGACACTTTAGCAGCACTGGCGGTGGTTAATTTGTAAAGTTGAGTCTCCCCCTCCAAGATCAGCGCTCTGCTGAAGCGTAGTCTGTCACAACGCTGCAGCGTATCCCGGTTTGATGACATCTATTTGAAGCGAAAGCCCGCTGACCCAACAGGGACGCTGTGTATTCCCTTCTCCCTCCAACCGCCTGATCCCCACCCCTCATGTGGAATGACACATTTTAGTAAGTGTGGAGCTGAACACCTAGATCCTGTGTTGCGTTTGAACTGTGGGGGATATGTTTCCCCTGTCGGCCCGCCGGGCTGTCACTCCGAGAGAGGACACCAGAGAAGCAGCCCAGCCCCGACCCCAGAGCCTCTTTATAACTTACAAGCATGTTTCTCTCCAGTTTTCTAACACCTGTCTTGCTTTGCGTTTTGTCTCTCTGTCGTTGTGTCCTCTGTTCCCCCCATCTTCTTCTTTCTGTGCTCTCTTCTCTCTCCCTCTCTGCCTCCAGGAGGAGGGGGTTGTGTCGTTCTGTAAGGTGTGTGTCATAGCGTCAACACCACTTCTTACCATTTTGCCGTCTGATAAAACAAAGCACGCCCCCCCCTTCCCCTCTGTGCCACCCCACCATCCCTTACGCTCCTCTGCTTCTCACAGCGCGGCAGCATGTGCCACAGAGCATACGGAATCAGAATTACCCATCACCCCTCTGGACAGGCTGCTCCAGCCCGCCATCCGGGGGGCTCTGGGGAAGCCGGCTCAAACCATCAGACCTCATCTTTTACTTTTTTAGCTTGCTTGATTTTTTTCTGTCTTCACCTTTTTTTCTATATCATGGATAATTTGGTAGCGTGATGTTTACTTGAGGATGTTGTTCCCTTTTTCACCAGACTGAAAGTCGCTGGCTTCCGTTTTGATCTTCTCGCTCCGTTCCCAAAGCTGCAGGCGCAAATGCTTCCAACAGGAATTTTCGGGCCGTGTTTAATGAGCTCCTCAAACACTTAAAAACCTCCCCAGCTGTGCCCTCAGCTGAGGTGCTGCTGCTGCCGCCTAACCGTTTGCTAGATCTGAAAACCAAATCCGCCACAGGCCAACGTTTCCTGATGCATAATGACACCAGAAAGTCTCAGCCATCCCTTCTAAAAATAACATGTTGAACTTCCACTCTCAGTAAACAATCAAGTATATCTGAAAGGATATCTGAAGTCATTTTCCCCTTACTCATAAAGTGGTTTTTAGATGCAAGCGCCCTCTCTGCTCTTCAGGCCATTCATTGCTGAAGACTTCCAAATCAGCAATCAGCTCCCAGAGAGCCAATGTAATTAACAAGAGCTGTTATCATGGCATTACCAATGAAAGGGATTAACCGTAATCTTGTACAATGCCCATTAACGCCGCATCGTGGACTGATTTCATTAGATTAGTATCAGACCTGCTTTTGAGTATCACCTTATTTGCTAATATGCCTTCGTCGCTTTATAGATGACTGTGAAACGTTCCTTCACTTGGTGCTCTGAGTCATCCTGAACCACCTGTACCCGCGTGGAATGACAGCCTGCCAGCAGGCAGATATTTGTGTTTTGAAGCAGACGAAGTGAAGCAGGGCTGGGCCGCTGCTGATAGGCTGTCATCCAGGGGAGACTTTGCAGACTCTGGAGGGCCCGGAATGCCAGTCAGAGTCTAGTGAAACCAGGTACCATGGAGAAGCCAGGTGCTCCATGTATTCCAAGGATGATGTCTCCCTTGTATAAAACTTAATTAACGGAGTAAGAATTGTCCTCAGTTCTTCGGGCTCCCCTGAGTATTACCATCTGCAAGTAAGGAAGACTCTACATATGACTCATCACTTCAGTTTAGGCTTAAGATCTAACTTTCAGCCATCTTGAAAATGTTATCTTTAATGGGGTGTTCAGAAAACGTGTATATCTTGGATATTGCCAATCGACAGAACTTTCTGATTTCCTAAATCACAGATATCTTAAAATGAAAACTCCTATCTCTGGGTTGAAGTCTTCCCCTACACTAGGCGATTACATACTGCCCTTCCGTAACATCTCCGTAAAAGTGGGCCACCAATTTTACTGCGTTGGCCTTTGCCTGCTGGCCCAAGGATGAGAGAAAAATCCTGCTAATGTATGTCCTTACGTACACGAAACCATCATTCCAGAAACGAAGTGTGCCTCGACGTCGTGTGCGTGTCACATTCATTGGTAAATAAATAATAATAATTTAAAAAATCATTAGCTGAAATGAGGCTGTCGACTTTCTTCCTATTATAAGAGTGTCATGTCCTTTTGATGGGCTGAGCGTGTGTGGGGATGCATGTGCATGAGAGGTGTGTGGACGTGTGTGTGCGGCGCACTGATGGGTGGAGAAGCTGACCGGGAAGCCTTGACCAGACAGATTCAGCTGCATGTACAGCATCAGTACAGCAAATAAAAGCGTTGTGGCTGCCAGCTGGAAGTGTCCGGGACTTCCTCACGAGCTGGAAGTGCCCGGGTCTTCCTCACGAGCTGCAATTGTCCGGGACTTCCTCACCAGCTGGAAGTTTCCGGCGAGGAAGTGTCCAGGTCTTCCTCACCAGCTGGAATTGTCCGGGTCTTCCTCACGAGCTGGAATTGTCCGGGCATTCCTCACCATTTTGGAAGTGTCCGGGTCTTGCTCACCAGCTAGTGGCGTCCGGGCATTCCTCACCAACTGGAAGTGTCTGGATCTTCCTCACCAGCTGGAATCGCCCGGGTCTTCCTCACCAGCTGGAAGCGCCCGGGTCTTCCTCACCAGCTGGAATTGTCCAGGTCTTCCTCACCAGCTGGAATCGCCCGGGACTTCCTCACGAGCTGGAAGTGCCCGGGTCTTCCTCACGAGCTGCAATTGTCCGGGACTTCCTCACCAGCTGGAAGTTTCCGGCGAGGAAGTGTCCAGGTCTTCCTCACCAGCTGGAATTGTCCGGGACTTCCTCACCAGCTGGAGACGTCCGGGCATTCCTCACCATTTTGGAAGTGTCCGGTTCTTGCTCACCAGCTGGAAGTTTCCGGGTTTCCTCACGAGCTGGAAGTGTCCGGGTCTTCCTCACCAGCTGGAAGTGTCCGGGTCTTCCTCACGAGCTGGAAGTGTCCGGGTCTTCCTCACCAGCTGGAAGTGTCCGGGTCTTCCTCACGAGCTGGAAGTGTCCGGGTCTTCCTCACCAGCTGGAAGTGTCCGGGTCTTCCTCCCCATCTGGAGACGTCCGGGCATTCCTCACCATTTCTGAAGTGTCTGGGTCTTGCTCACCAGCTGGAAGTGTCTGGATCTTCCTCACCAGCTGGAATCATCGGGGTCTTTCTCACCAGCTGGAAGTTTCCGGTGAGGAGTGTCCAGGTCTTCCTCACCAGCTGGAAGCGCCCGGGTCTTCCTCACCAGCTCGAGACATCCGGGCATTCCTCACCAGCTGGAAGTGTCCAGGTCTTCCTCAATAGCTGGAAGTGTCCGGGTCTTCCTCACTAGCTGGAGGCGCCTGGGTCTTCCTCACCAGCTGGAAGTGTCCAGGTCTTCCTCACCAGCTGGAAGTGTCCGGGCCTTCCTCACTAGCTGGAAGTTTCCGGGACTTCCTCACCAGCTGGAATCGTCAGGGTCTTCCTCACTAGCTGGAAATGTCCGGGTCTTCCTCACTAGCTGGAAGCGCCCGGGTTTTCCTCACTAGCTGGAAGTGTCCGGGTCTTCCTCACAAGCTGGAAGTGTCCGGGTCTTCCTCACCAGCTGGAAGTGTCCGGGTCTTCCTCACTAGCTGGAAGTGTCCGGGTCTTCCTCACTAGCTGGAAGCGCCCGGGTCTTCCTCACTAGCTGGAAGCGCCCGGGTCTTCCTCACCAGCTGCTGTTTTGTTTGTGAGCGGGTTTTATCTGCGAGTGCTGATCGTCCATGAAGGAAGTGCGGCTCCTCCGTGTTTCCGACTACGGTCGGCATACGCCCAATGTGATCAGAAAGTTGTTAAACTCTCTCACTTCTCACTCGGCTACGGAATGGGGGGATTGCCCTTTCATACATGGCAGGTCTCTGCTTTTTTACTGCTTTTTGTCAACCTCAGTGAGTGGAGGAGGTGATCAGATTTTTACGCCTTTCTGGAAAGCAGCTCCTACATCCAGGCACCGAGACTGGGAAAAGGGGGAAATGTTCCCAAAGAAAATGTCAGTATGAAAGCACCAACTGTTTACTGATGCATCTGCAATCAAGAGTCGGAGTAGGGTTTTGTTCTTCTCGGGAAGTGGCAGTTAGTTCGTGTCAAGCAGTGCGTTGATTTCTTGTGCGAGCGTTCTCATTAAGATGTAGCAAATGTAGAATTTCTAAGACCACCAAAACCCAAAAGTAGAGTCAGAAACTTCCCCCCAAACAAGGGGTTGCTTAAAAAACAGAAACCTGCAGCATTTTTATTTTTTGTTTTTGTTGCAATTTTTTGATGATCTTTGTCTTGCGGATCAGGACATAAAAAACCCAGACCTCTGTGGACACTTCTCCGCGTAGCATAAAAACCTTGCTTTTTAACAACCTGGCTTTCTGTCATCACTTCCAAGGATGTGGCAGCAATACGAATGTGTCTGTGCGCTGTGTAAACACACATCTTTCACAAACACACACACACACACACGTATTGTACGTGTGGTCACATGGATACAGGTACAGATCTGTTTTGTGCGCAGAACAATGGCGACGGTTAAGCTTTAACACCTGCTTCCCAGCTGTGCCATCCACCGTTAGAGTGCGTGAGCTGAGCCGATGCGTGGCTTTCCAGGCCCACCGCGGTGATCTGTCATGCATGTAGTGCAGAGTCTCACCTCGCCTAGTCACCTCTGCACACATACATGGAGTTGCAGACACAAATACGTTCACACTTGCAGCACATAGCAAATCTGCACCATCCACCCATGCATTTTCTCCGAAATCCTGTCAGAACGTAGAAACATAAAACATGAACATAAAAAAACGGCTGCACATCCATCACGTGCACATGCTAAGGGGCTTCAGACATATCATGCATGGACATATGAACACTCTGTATAACTGTTGTTATTGTTATTGTTTGAACGAGTACTTAAAACTCACTGAAAGGTTGAGTGTGGACCAAAGTTTAACTTTTGAAAATATTGAGTTGTAAAACAACACGATGTAAATCGTTACTGTCACATTCCACTGCGCTTTACCTGTACATGCAGGGCTTAAAGTTTAAAAGCTGCTATACTTTATGTCTTGAGATATCGGTGGCTGACAGCATCCTCTGTTTGCTGTAACTTGTGTAATAGTCCACAAAAATACTCCTGTACGCTGAGCCCGTGCCTTATGACTCGGCAAGCCATCATTTTTGCAGCTCTCAGGTGAGCTGTGCATTGGTATTCACGGCAGTGCTCGGCACAGATGGCAGGCACAACGAGCACCGGTAAGACAGGTTACCTCTCCTGTGTGCTCGTTGCCCCTCCCCCCCTACTTAGTGCCCCCCGCCACAGTCCAGGGATCCTCCAGAGGTGCAGGCTAGTGCGAGGAGCGCAAACGTGCATTAACTGTCTGTCTTCCACTGCACTGACAGCTGGACGCTGAAGCCGGCGACCTGCTGAAGGAGCTGCAGAATAAGCTCAACACAGTTCTGGATGAACTAAGCGGAGTGTTCGGCTCCAGGTGGGTGTTCGCGCGTCTTACATTCTGTGTTTGTGACGGATTATTTTCCGCTCGTTAATGTCCGCATGTCTTGTCCCGTCAAAGAAAAATGTATTGCAAGGCTGCTTAGTCACTGACAGATGTGTACTGGAACCTTAAATGGCTCAAACTCATGCTGTGCATCACATCTCGTAAGCCCAGCAAGATGTTAAACCTTTCAGCTTGAACAAAAGACACCTCTGCTCTTAACGCAGAACAGTGAGGAAATAGAGACGGATTGTGAGCCATCAGTGGGCTGGTAGCAGCCAGAGGTGTCAATTAACGAAGTACAAATACTTTGTTACCTTACTTAAGTAGAAATTTTGGTTATCTATACTTCACTGGAGTAATTATTTTTCGACTTTTTACTTTTACTCCTTACATTTTCACGCAATTATCTGTACTTTTTAATCCTTACATTTTAAAAACAGCCTCTTTACTCTATTTAATTTCGGCCTTAAAAAAAAAACTATCCAGTTAAATTGCTCCATCCGGATAGAGTGAATTTGGTTGTGGTTGTTTCAGATGTTCTTGTCCAGTTTTGTTCTTACATCCGTTCCCTCAGATTCCTGCAACTAAACTTGGATGTACATTCCAATAAAGGTTAGGATAAATGATAACATGCCTCTGAAGTTTAACTTTTTGCACCATTACAATACTTATAGGCAACTAGTCATCATATCTTCTGCTCTCTGAAACACATGTTAATGCTCAATAGTACACATATATGGTTCTTTAATATATTTGCATTATACTAAGATACATTCATTTTCAATGGCTTTTGTCCTTAATGGCTTTTTTCCCCCTTACATTACTTTTACTTTTATACTTTAAGTAGTTTTGATACCAGTACTTTTATACTTTTACTTGAGTAAAAAACTCGAGTTGATACTTCAACTTCTACAGGAGTATTTTTAAACTCTAGTATCTATACTTCTACCTGAGTAATGAATGTGAATACTTTTGACACCTCTGGTAGCAGCTCAGAGTGGCAAACTTTAACTGCTGCAGCCGAGAGAGTCAGAAAAGGCCTCTAAAGAACTGTCGTTGCCGTTCCCCCAGTTTCCAACCTGTGATCGAGGACTGCGTGAAGCAGATGAACCAGGAGCTGGTTCAGATGAAAGGCTCGGCCAAAGGGAGCAACGCTGCCATGGATGCAGAGAGCGTCCTCCGACCTCTCATGGAGCTTCTTGATAAAAAGTGGGTATCTGCTGAATGCAGGTTAATATCGTGTCAGATTCATTAAAGCATTAAAGTCATAAGCAATCATGGACATAAGTCTTGTAAAATAAAGCTGTCAATCACTTCTGCATGATAGTGGAAAATGCAGCTCATGTAACAAAGTCGATAAATGAATTAAATGCTTGAAAAAACCTCAGTATCCAGTTCACTGTCAATCACTTTATTGATCCTGTTCCAGTTTGGTTCATTTAAGGCCCTCTAATTGTAAAAGTCTTACAATCCCTGCCAGATAAAGCCACACGTTATCAGGGAAGTCTTAATTCCACGTCAGGACTGTATTTACTGTTGCGGCTTTCTCGAGCAGCATTCTTTAAATCAGTGATATGCTCCAGCTGAGCTCGGGTAATTGTTCTCAACCGTTTGCTACGGCAACATTCAGGCCAATGGGGTATTAAAGGGAATCCTCTTAATGATATGGAAATACCAAATCCTTTCTCCTTTCCCCGAGACCCTGCTTGCACAATGGTGGTGAGATTAAATCGTAAAGCTGCTGCATTCGTTCTCGGCGTCACAGGTGTTTTCACTTTTACTGAAAATGATTTCTGAAAATGGCGTCACTCGAGGCTCTCAGGTGAGTTAGCTCGGTCTGAGAGTCGTGCCGCAGGTGTTGACCTTACACGTAACTCCCTCTCCGCCTCTTCACAGTCTGATGTTATTTGCCAAGATCTGCGAGAAGACAGTGCTAAAGCGAGTCCTCAAAGAGCTATGGAAGATTGTGCTGAACACCATCGAGAGAACGATTGTTCTGCCTCCGCTGAGTGACCAGAGCGTGAGTTTACTCAATTATCTCTCCCCCCTTTCCCTCGTCTCATTGTCTTCTCATCTCAAGGCCTGGCCTTCACCTCCCTATTCTCTTCCACTTGTCTCTCTCTCTACTTCTACTGATACTACTTCTGTCATTTAGCAGACGCTTTTATCTAAAGCGACTACAATACAAGGAAGAAATCACATATGAGGTTACAGCTGGATCAGTGGTAGGGCTGGGCGATATATCGAGATTTTAATATATATCGATATATTTCCGAACGCGATATGGTACGAGACAATATCGTTTATATCGATATAGCTTATTTTGTGACAAATTGACTGTACATCAACGCTGACCTCTCTCGCAGTGGGAACATTGTAACTTGCCACAGGGCATCGCTGAAACCTGACAATGTTGACAGGTTAGTTTTCCTGGCACAAAATCTGTAAAATGTACTGTAGTTGACTTGTAATTATTTGAGATTTGCTCAAAGAGATGCAATATCTGTTTACATGTTTTATTAGAGATTTGCACAAATGTTTTGTTATTTGCACAACTGTCAACCTCAGTGGAAAAGTCTGCCTGTTACTGTCTACATTGTATTAATTGCACAGTGTATTTTAATTTAATTGTTATGCAGGAAAGGGATATTCGTTTTATTTTATTCAAGAAGCCTTTTTATTCTATATATGCAGGCAGTTTATTTTTATTTCATTTGTTTTATACATTTTGATATTGTGCAGACCTCTGTTAATAAAGGAACCTGTGTGACATTTGGAACAAGGCTTTGTATTAAAACTGACTGTTTTTTAAGGGTTTGCCTCAGAAAAAATTGAAGCTAACAGAGATGCTATGCTATAATGCTTAGGGGGAAACCCCAATTATGTCACAGAAAAAATATCGATATATATATATCAAGTATCGCCATTCAGCTAGAAAATATCGAGATATGACTTTTGGTCCATATCGCCCATCCCTACTCAGTGCTGGTCAGACTGATGTGAGTCCATTGGACACAGGTGCTGCCATGCCAGTGCTAGAATTTATTTTTTATTTTCTGTTCCTTTCCCACACAAAACAACAGTCCCTTTACACAAAAAAGCTACGTCTAAAAAGACACCATCATGCGATCACTTTGGTATAAGTGCATGCAGCTTACTCTACAAATCTTCTAACTAATTCTGATGAGCAGAGACGTTTACTAGATGCAGAAGTGCTCCTTAAAGAGCGGAGTCTTTAGCTTGCTCTTAAATGTAGGTACAGACCCTCTCTCTCTTTCTCTGTCTCTCTCGCTCTCTATTTCTCTCTTTCTCTCTCAAGCTCAACAACTCTACATTGTCAAGCACCTGGAGCTTTTTCTCAAACTCTTTTATTCCCTTGTCTATATGCTCTAACGGAAGCATGTTTGTGTTTATCTGTTTATGCAGCAGCAAGGAGCGCAGATGATCTTCAGCGCTGCCAAGGACCTGGGACAGCTGTCCAAACTGAAGGTAATGTTTGGATGAATCATATGCAGATTTAGCATATCTGAAAATACTGTGAATACGCTGAACATCGATCCAACATGAATTATTATGATACTGTTTATTTACACACGGTTTAGATTCTTGTCCTTTATATTTATTTCTGCATGAATCACCATAAATTTAACAAAAAAAAAATGAAAAAGAAAGCCAAGAGCAGTTTTTGAGAGTGACTGAAAAGACTCAAACACCAGAAAAGAACAATCTTAAGCATACATTTCAGATTTAGTATAACCATAATAGAACTGAAGCGGATGCAATAATAGCACAGTTATCGCCTCACAGCATGAAGAGATACACTTGATCAAGAACGTCCCGCTAATCAGTGTGACAGGAGTAAAGGCCATCAGTCCTGCGACCCACTGCACTCACACTGTGGTTGGCTTCTTTTTTAAATCACCAAATTAAGCTAGTCTACTGCCATATGTTAGGGAATGCTTCAGGGGGGGTAAATGTAACAGTTAATGACGGTTATTATTAAATACAGGATGGTGCCGTTCATAATCCCTCTTGTGCTCTATACATACATATACATATACATATACATATATATATATATATATATATATATATATATAGGTTTTGAAACATGCGGCTTATACAAATCTATTCTGTGGATTTTTCTTCCACCGCTCGGGGCGCTCTAACCGGAATTAGAATCAAAACTAAGACAAAATAAATGCAAAGAAGAATACACTACTATTTCTTTAGCAGATAGAAGTAGGTAGAAGCAGATTTCAAACAGATAAATAGATAAGTAAATACCGGTTATTTTCTCTTGGTTCTGTCCCGTTTTAATCAGCAAAGTTGCTGCCGTGTTAAAAGACACATCCTTAGGAAAGGATCTATTTAAGTACAAACATGTACATCATTTACAGTTCAAAATGGTTCTGTACATGTAGTAAATATCTAATCTAACAACATAAATATCTGCGGCTTGTATATCTTTTTTTTATAATTTTTTAAAAAATAGAGCAGATGCGGCTTATAGTCCAGAAAATACGGTGTGTGTATATATTTATTTATTTAAAATTGTACATACACTAAACAAGAGTCACACTACAAAAATGCACTCCATCTCTTCTTCCTGTTATCAAAAAAAGAAGAATTTAGTGGAATATTCCTTCCAGAAAGTGAGTTACAAAAGTCAGCCTCAAGTTGGGTCTTGTACGCCGCAGACCGTTGAAACGTAACCAGCCAGGTGTTTAAAAGGAGTCTGGAGGATGTTTAATCTCCTGAGGTCTGTGTAGGAAAGCACTGGAATGAATCACTGGCAACATCCTGGTCTCGCTAACAGCGATGGTACCTGGTGTTTCACCTCGGAGGCAAAAACCATGTGTGTTCACTCGTTTACATGCTGCCGTTTGTGATGCGTGCGTGCCCCTGTCAGAATTCTTCCAGGCGACACATTGATATGTCACCAGTACGCTCACGGGTGTCTTTCTGCATCTCCATGCTTTTGTCATGAAGTCCAGTACGTTGATATTTTCAAATGTGATATTTATAAGTCACATCCTCAAAAAAAAAGCATTTTCTGCTCTGTTTTTTTCTCATGTCATCATACAGTGGGGCAAAAAAGTATTTAGTCAGCCACAAATTGTGCAAGTTCTCCCACTTAAAGAGATGAGAGAGGACTGTAATTTTAATCATGTACACTTCAACTATGACAGAATAAGGGGAAAGAATCCAGGAAATCACATTTTGGGATTTTTACTGAATTAAATGGTAAATTCCTGGGTAAAATGATTTGGTCACCTACAAACAAGCAAGATTTCTGGCTTTCATAGACATGTAACTTCTTCTTTTGGAGGCTCCTCTGTCCTCCACTCGTTGCCTGTATTAATGGCACCTGTTTTAACCTGGTTATCAGTATAAAAGCTTTGTGCTTTCTGTTCCATGTGTGCGCACAGAGCAAGGAAAAAGAGCATTCACATACTCTGCCCCTTATACGTGGAACAAACATCAAAAGGATCTAAAAATAACAGAACTTATTCCACTGAGCGATTTTAAGTCCAGAATGAGTGCACTTGAGACAGCATCTCTGATTTGTAACTGTTTTAAATGATTTCCATTTTTTGTTTCATTTGATTTTATTAGATTTTAATATTTCATATTACACCTCTGTAAATTTTAATGTTTGAAATCTTGTGCTGCCTCTTGGCCAGGACACCCTTGCAAAAGAGATTTTTAATCTCAATGGGTTTCTTTTCCTGGTTAAATAAAGGTTAAATAAAAACATTTTAAAAAAGACACCTGTCCACAACCTCAAACAGTCACACTCCAAACTCCACTATGGCCGAGACCAAAGAGCTGTCAAATGACGGTAGAAACACAATTGTAGAGCTGCACCAGGCTGGGAAGACTGAATCTGCAATAGGTAAGCAGCTTGGTGTGAAGAAATCAACTGTGGGAGCAATTATTAGAAAATGGAAAACTTACAAGACCCCTGTTAATCTCCCTCGATCTGGGGCTCCACGCAAGATCTCACCCCGTGGCTAGAGAGCATTTGGATGATGCAGAAGAGGTTTGGGAGAATGTTATATGGTCAGATGAAACCAAAATAGAACTTTTTGGTAGAAACACAACTTGTTGGGTTTGTAGCAGAAAGAAAGCTGAGTTGCATCCAAAGAACACCTACTGTGAAGCATGGCGGTGGAAACATCATGCTTTGGGGCTTTTCTGGATTCTTTTTTTTTCCATTATATCTCTCATAGCTAGGGATGGGAATCGAGAACCGGTTCTTGTTGAGAACCGGTTCCCAGTGTTTCAATTCCTTGGAATCGTTTGCCTTATCAAACGATTCCCTTATCGATTCCAGTGGGTGCGAATGACGTCACCAAACACGTTGCGCAACGTGCGCATTCACGCCCAGCAGAAAAACACGGGGACAAACCGGCAAAAACGCTCGAAAGTTTGGTTTCATTTTACCAAAAAGGATGACAACAGGGCGACAATACTTGCAATGTGGACATTTTAACAAAGGGGGGGAAACTGTTAGGACTCGGCAGGCTGATGCGCTGGGAGCGCGGAGTCAGCCGGCGTGTGGTAAGGCTGGTCTATGGTTCTGCGTTACACCAATGCAGAGCCTACAGTGTATGGTACGCGGCGACACGCACCGTATGGCGCGCGTCCCCGCGTACCCTGTGCCGTAGGCTCTGCGTCGATTTAACGCAGAACCATAATTCATGCTTTAGAAGAGCTGCGCTCTCGGACACGAGGACGTGCCGGGCACTCCTGACACAGCTGCAGCTCTTCAGCTCATCTATGGAAGAAGTTAAAGAGCATCTACCACTAGCTTCTCCTTTCATCAAGGCAGGGAAGAGTTTGACCCAGGCCAGAATAGATGAATGTCACCAAGCAATGACTAAGTTTGTGATGTTGAACATGTTACTGGACACAAAATGTAAGTGCCACAAAATAATTTGTTGTATTTAGTTAATTTCTTCAGAAGAATATTTATCTTATATTAAATACATATTTTATATTACAAATAATTTTGTGGGGACCCCCTGGCACCATCGAGGAGCCCAAGGCTGGGGGCGTCTTAAGACGTCACTTATTTTTTTGTTCAAAGATATAAAACAAAGTTGATACTAAAATTGTTTGTTCTCCTTTTTTCCAAATGAGAATCAATAAAGAATTGAATCGTTAAGCAGAATCGAAAATTGAATTGGAATCGGAAAAATCTTATCAATTCCCATCCCTACTCATAGCTGTGATGAAAATGACATGCCTCTTATCTTTTTAAGTGGGAGAACTTGCACAACTGGTGTCTGACTAAATACGTTTTTGCCCCACTGTACAGTATATGTGTGCTGAACTACTTTAATGATCAGGTTTTCCAACATCCACAAAGCCCATCCTCCTCTCTGGGCAGCACTTGTCTGCTTGAGAAATGACGCCACAGGAGGTTTGCTGTTCGTCTCAGCTTTTTCCTCAAGACTTTATAGAGAGTGAAACCATTTTTGTTTAAAGAAACACAGCTGTTGGTTTCTGAGTGATATTATTTCTCTTTCATTCATTAATTTCCCATACCCTCTCCATCCTGCGCTGGGTTGCAAAATAATATTATCATTCATGAGGAGGATACTATATGAGCAGTCAGTGTAAATGAAAAATCTATCCAACTCGTATATCTATTTTCCAAACAGTAAGCACGGCGTCTGCTGGGATGGGAGTGGTGCGAAATCCAGGAGACCTGAGTTTGTTACACCGCATCTAAGAACAGATATTGATTTAAAGCATTTTTCCTGGGCTCTCTTTAAATGTATTTTGATCTGTTTGTGTTTGTAAATGCATTTGATGTGATGTTCGGCGTGTCCGTGCTTCACCTGAGGGCTGGGATCTGCACCTTGAGAGTACGGGTTTTGATTTAATGTTAGCATCCGCGCCAAGCTCATGCAGAACTTTAAGGGCTGTCAAGACAAACAAAACAAAACCAGACATTTAGCTTGTTGATCCCCAAGTTTCATAAAAGATTCATTGTATTTTGGCTGGGATATGTAAGGGGAGCACCTGGGAAATAAAATGGTGCCAGAGGTTATTTACTGAAATCAATTTACAGATCAGGAAAGTTCCAATTAGAATTGGCAAAAAAACTAAAAAAATGTTATGATGGAAAAATAGGTTTTCTCTGCACTGATGTGAAGTCTATCCTTCGGTGGTTTAAATGGTCTGCATCTTCAGGGCCAGAGCTCACCCGCAGGTGTTACCTTCATGCCAGTGAAACATGTGAACGTGAACTCTGACACTGTTCTGCTTGTTAGCGTTGGTCTCTCTGTGTGCTGCCCCTGCAGGAGCATGTCACTCGAGAGGAAGCCAGGAGTCTGACCCCACGCCAGTGTGCTGCCATGGACCTCGTGCTTCCTACTATCAAGGTAAGTTTTGTGTTGGCTGTAAAATTGTCCATATAAGATCAGTGACTACGTTTACATGCAGTCAAAATTTGGGTTATTGCTAATATTCTGGTTATTGAAACATTCGGAATATTAAGTTTACATGGTAATTAATCATTCCTGATATCTGGATCAAACCAGTGACGCACGGAGAACGTGATGACGCAATTCCCGTCATTTCCGCTTCTTCTTCCTGTATCCAAATTCAAAACAAATGCTGCTTCGCGCAACTTGTCGCTCACCTTCTTGTAAATCTCGCTATCCCTGTACTTTCTACCGTCTACAAATGCCAAAAATGTTCATATCCTTCATTACATTTATGAAGTGATTAGTCTCCTCCTCACTCCAAAAGTGTTGCGTGGTCTTGTGTTTCTCCGTGTTTATAAGAACTTCCTTGTGAATAGAGCATGCACAGAAAACAAATTCCTGTTCCGTTTGATGGGGATATTCCGTTTGGCGTTTATGTGACCAAATATTCGGGTTTTAAAAGGAGTAACCCAGGGGTCATATTCGGGTTTTTAAAAACCGGAATATGAGCAAATTTGGGTTATTCAAAGGGGTTATTGGTGTTTACATGGCCGTGCAAATTCGGGTTATTGCCAATATTCGGGTTTTAAAAGGGTTATTGACTGCCTGTAAACGCAGTCACTGCCACGACCCTTTAAAGAAGCAGCTCAGACTTCCTCGGCACAGGAGAGCAATAAAAATGACTTAATTGTGCAGAATTTCAATCAAAGACACACTTCTCTGGGATTCTGTTAACAGCCAGCCACACACCAAACACGCCCAAAACATTCTTGGCCGTGAAGGAGCGGCGAGCACCATTAGATTTTAGCGACATTTCACAATTTTATCCAACAGAAATGTGACAGTTTGAAGCTCCAGCCTCTGCTCTAGACGGGCAGGAGGAAAGTTATGATGGGAAAACTAATTAATTTTGCCGTCTCTGTGGAAACCACCTGCAGGTTTACATCAATCAAGTCAATGGAACAGTTTAATCATTATTCAAATGAGAACAGAACATCTCCGTTAAATTAAGATGAATCTGCAAAACAGATGCAGACATGTGACACGGAGGATTGTAAAATCTGTATTATGTCAATAATTAGTCTAAAAATGGCCCAAATCCATTGAAATTAAACCAAACTATACTAATTACCTCAAATAATGGTCTTATACCTCCACAGGTGGATATCATTGTCTTTAATAGAGCCAAACACGTCCAGAGAAAAGACACATTTTCCTTCAAATTGCCACCACAAACAAAATATGACCCATTTTTGCTCTTTCAAAATACGTATATGAATGCATTTAGAGATTATACCACTGATATGTTTCCCGTTGACTGAACTGTGAACCTTTGAAATCTAATGGATAGGATAATGGGCAGAGTCCAAATGTGACAGATTGGTCCATTTCACAAATTCCTCATAATGCTTCATTTATCCTTTTATCTGAAATCTGACCTAAAAGGGACAGCCGAAGAAGTCTGGTTCAGATCTCTCATAAAATGTGCCTTGGATGTATACGATAAAATGATACAAGTACACGGATGCACTCCATTTCAGAAAAGATGTCATGTTTTTACCTATATTTCATCTGTTTGAATTTGTTTTACTACTGTCAGACGGGAATTATCAGTCATAGAAATATTTCAAAGATGTGTTGAAGTGCTAATAAAAGGAGAACTCCCTCATAGGGCTGTTCGATTAATCGATTTTAAATCGTAATCGCGATTATGTAATTAGAACGATGTTAAAACGTGAAACTCGTAAAATCGATTTTTCACTTTTTTTATTTTTTTATTTTTATTTTTTTTAATTGTAAATATAACTTACTGTATGTTTGCAAGTGCTGATTTGCTGATTTTTTTTTCAGAGATAAAACTTTATATTTTATTATATTTTTTAAAACTTTTTTTCAAATTATTTTACAGAGTTTTGCACTTTATTCATTCATTTTGGGGCAAATGTTCAATAAAAAAACAGCATATTTGAAATCATTTCTTTGCCTTTTGTCAATTCACAAAATAATCGTAATCGTAATCGAAAATCGGATTTTGAGAGAAAAAAATCGAGATTTTATTTTTGGGCAAAATCGAACAGCCCTACTCCCTCACACGGTTCACCACAAGATGTAATGTACCACAAAAAAACATTAAGAAACAAGAAAAGAGGAATTGAAGGATACAACATACAGATGGATATAAGAGAGAACAGAAGGCAAATAAGAGAGGTAAGAGTACAGCAAAGAGGACGAGGAGATGTGTCAGAGATGTTTGTCCTGAGGGTGTTGCCATAGGCACGGTGTTATTTTAATTATCCAGGTTCACTGGTCTTTTTTCTTTTCTTTTCATTTTCTTTTTCTTTTTTCTCTTTGCCAGAAGGAGTCATGCTTGCGTTGCTGGCCCCTCTGAAAGTGTGAACGTGTTGTTAAGGCAACACTTAGCTTGAAAGTGAACCTTTTTTATATCAGTCACAAAGCCGTCATGTCATTATAACATAGTATTTTTAAGCTTGAATAAACATCAGCAGCGATACATCGGTTTGAAATGGCCCTCAATAAAACGAGGCACTAAGTGCTGAAAGGCACTTTCTGTGTGAGTGCTGTAAATAATGATACTCTTGATCAATTACCTGCTGTTCTGTTAAAAAAAAACATTTAATGGGCGAGCAAAACCATAATATGATTAAAAAAATAAATAAAAGATCCTTCCCTCGCTTTGATAAGCAATAACCAGATGTAGGTTAATGCCAAACATCTGCTTGTAGGCTGGGCTGCCGTTGCCTGGCCAAGTTTATTAATTATTTTCCTTTTAAATAGAAAGAATAAATCAGGTACTTCTGACCGCTGTTGGAGAAGAAACTGCCTCTGGATGCCATGCATATGTTGTGTGTGTATTAGGGCTGCCAAATAGCATGTTAACGCAAATTCTGTTTAATTCTGTCACAAGACCTACTGGTTTTCTGAAGAGCAGTTCTGAAGCCTCTTTTTCTAACAAATTGTAAACTATGAAAAACGTCAGAGGACCTGCGATGCTGCTGGCGGATGTTTACAGCAGAATATCCAAACTCACACGTTGCGCCGGTGGCAAAATCAGAGATTATCCCTGCGTTGAGCCGATGCTGGGTTAGTATAAACATGTGATGACGGCTTGCCATTGGCTGAGCTACCTGTCAATCAAAAGGCTACACCTCATTATGTAAATCATTTTATTTCTTTATATGAATTCACCTGATCACTTTAAAAATATTAGCCCCCTCAGGGTTGTCATGGATGTGAAATTAAACAATACAAACCAAAGCGATTTTGGCTGTAAAAATGATTATTAAAAGTACAATGTGTCAGAATTACTCAGATCAGCATCAGTCGCTGCTTGTTGGACTAAAGTTTGCCCTCGCCGGACTTTCAGGAGTTGTTCAAACCATATAATAATACAACCACAGCTATTCTTTTAAAGCAAGGATAAGTCTATGCTCCTGAATTATTTTAATTTGAGAAATATCTACAGTATATAAGGTTAACAGAACATTTTAAAAAACTATTTGCGGGATTTACTAAGATTAATCAAAGTCAAAGTAGCTTTATTGTCAATTCTTCACATGTCAAGACATACAAGGAATCGAGAGGACGTTTCCCACTTCCCTCGGTGAAACATATAAAGTCTGCAGACACAACAGATAGACAAGACATTTCCTAAAAAGTTTGCATAAATACAACATTTACTAGTACTAAGATGGTAGTGCAAAAAGCAATTTTTATAAAAAAAGAAACAGTCTTTAGGGTGTATTTGGACATTGACAGTGCAAGTATTGATCAGGAGTAGCAGCATACGTTTCTGTATAAGTTAGGTTATTGTAGTGCAAAAAGGCCATTTTGTAAAGGCAGCAGAAAAGTCCTGAATGTTCATAGAGGGGAGGGGGCTTAATCGCAAGTTAGCTATGACCGTCTTCCGATTAATTGTTTGAAAAATATTCATCTTGTTAGTTTTAAATGATGGCTCTTGAACGCTCCTGTATGGGTTGTGGCGTAAAGCCAGCCCTGTTGCAATTGGTCCGGTTAATTCTGTACCTGTAGAAACGGCTGGGAACCAGAGGGGTACTAGATCCATTTCTTGAGAGAAAATCTTCCCCGAGTGAGCCTGACGGGCTGGCCAGGCTCGGCCCGTCCCCCACTGCTGCTGATATTCACATGCACCTCTCTTCCTCATTTCCTGACTAACCCTGTTTACAAAGACACAAATATTCAATCCACATCAGCCACATATAGAAATGATTCTCATTTTCATGCATCATAGCATACATTCTTTTATTATTCTACATTATAGTCGCATTATGACGATTAAACTTCCTGTTGAATATATGTATTTTATTAAAAGAAGTACAGCTCTATCATCATGTACAATCAGCTTAATCTTGTTTGTGACAGAAGGCATGAACGGATGATTTTGAGTTATATTCATTGCCTGCTGTGGGCTATTTTGTCGTACAGATTTCCTTTGAGTGTGTCTGATTTTATTGTCGTCCTCCACCTGTGACTCATCCCTGCACATTGGATTATGGTTCAAGAGGGGAACCTGTCGTTCATAGAGAAAACAATGCCTCCTACTGTGTTGAATCTCCTCCGAGTAATGACCTGACACCAGTCAAAAGATATTTGCAAACACCTTCTCCAGTAGGGCGTCGCTCTCCGTCTGAGGAAAATGCTGTAACCAGGATGCAATCTGCCACCTGCCGGGAACATATCTGCCCACTGGATTTTCACGTGCATTGCCTGGAAAGCCATGAGATTAGCCTGTATGAGATTTTTTTTAAAGGAGCATGAGGCAAGATTAAGAAATGAGACTCATTAGCGCCACGACGACCGTCGGGGTTCCTGCAGCCAACAGCGAAGCCGGCACGGGAGCGCGTGTGTAATCTCATGTGATTTTCAAATCAAGCTCTAAATATGACTTACAATGTTATCTTACCTGGTCAGTAGGAAATGAGCCATGTCAGCATCCTTTTTCAGTCCCAATTCAAGTTGAAGCTGCCTCCATGACTCAAACGCGTATCCAATGTTTACTCGTGCGCTGCCGAGAACGTGCATGCAGCGTCATTTGACGTCACATCCGCAGGACAGCGCGGGAAATTCCGGCCCGGAATTGCAGCGCATTTTGCAGCACACAGCCTGTTCAAGGCAACGGAGAGATACGCTAGAGGGCTCATTGTTTTTGGTTTGGAACGCTTTATCTGACATTATTACTAGAAAACTTAAAACGTATACGAATTTTTTTCATAAATCCTGCCTCATGCTCCTTTAACCTAAATCATGCAAATGGCCTCTACCAACAAACTAAACACGAACCTCTAGTCGTGCAGTAAAAAGCATGCTGCACAAGTGCCTGAAAGGGTTTTGACATTGACTTTTCAGAAACACTTCCTTACTTTTGTCTGAGGCCACCTGCAAACCTTCCACTCATAGGAGTGTTGACAGCATTCGCAAAGAAGCAAAGCCTTATCTCTTATGTCAGGCTTCCAGGCACACATGCACATTAACCATTCAGGCGGAAGGTTGGTGTTCAAATGCATCGTAATTACCACCAGAAGCAGATATTACCGCTGTCGTCTGACTTCTAGCTTTTAAAATGCATACTGTTCACACGAAATAAACCTCGTTATATATCAGCCAACTGGAAAGTAGCTTTTCTGGGCGAACTTGAAAAAAGATTTAATTCCTGGATTGTTTTTGAAAGTGTGGCATCTTCCCTGAAGAGACTAATCTAATGAGCGGGTCTGTCATCTTTTATTGTAGCAATACTTCCATGCGGGAGGAAATGGGCTGAAGAAAACCTTCCTGGAGAAGAGCCCTGATATGAAGTCCCTCAAGTATGCTCTCAGCCTTTACACTCAACCTACAGATGCCTTGATCAAGAAATATATATGCACCCAAACTTCTCAAGGTAAGAACTCCGCCGGAGTCAGGCTCAGTTGGGTTTCAAATGGGAGAGGAGTCATTACGGCTTAACCACTTCGGGATTCAGACGCTGACAAATGTCGGTTTAAGAGCTGTTTTTTAAGAGTGTCCCAGGTGAGTAGGCTCAGTCTCAATGTAAACCTCTTTAAAAGCCCCGAGAAAGTGCCGAGGTAACCATAAAATGGAGAGGATAGCTTTTCATTGTCGGGCAGCAAAATTGAGGCACTCCTCTACGACACCAGATTATTCACTTTTGTATAAACCCTCCTGATGCCTTAGTGGGAGCTTTGTTGCTGCTGTAATAGATTTTAACACGTCTGCAGCCTTTATTTCAGTTCCTTCCTTTTCAGTTTATTGGAAATGTCCACTGCCATTTAGCAATGATCGAAAATTATGAGTTCGGCCCCGACTTGTTTCATCCCATCATTCTCAGCTGCAGCCACATTATAGTCTATGTCATATTATTATACAGTTATTTTCATGCACCCGCCCACGAGTTATGTGTGGCGACTTTAACACCATCTGCTTGAGGAGCTTAATTGTTCTTATACTGTTTTCCCGCTCCGCCCACCCCCTAGAAATACATAAAACGCTATCACGGCCAACGTAAAAGTGTAGATCTATGAATTCTACTCTGCTCTCATTCGCTACGTCGTCACTTATTCACTTTCATGTGTCGTCTCAGTCATCTGTCTCTATATGGAGCCCCTTTTTCCTCCAATCACTCTCTTTAACAAGGAAGCAATAGCCTACGGTGTCCAAAGAGGCCACCAGAGGGAATTCAGCCCAGCGGGGCGTTGAAGCTCCTTCTCTCCTCGGCGTGCTCAGCCTAGCAGAACGCTGCAGAGGCAGGCGGCAGGAAAGCAGAAGAGCCGAAGGAGAAAACTCGTCAGCCAGGCAGCCGGCAGGCCAACCAGCCATGCCGCGTTCGCTGACTGGCAGATGGGCAGATGCACAGTGTTTTCTCTGTGTGCTATTTTGAGATTTGCTCTGGGTTTTTTTTTACTTCCTCCCCCTGCTCTACATCTCTCATCCCGAACCCAATCCCCAATTTCACACCATGTTGTCGCTCTTTTATTAAAGTTGGATGAACGTCACATCTATAAATGGAAGTGGTGAGGTTCTTGGTGTGCTGTAGGTCAGTAAACACTGAGGAGATGAGCTGATGGTCGGCATTGGCGCACTGGACACTGTTTTATTCATCGCACACTCTGCTCTGGCGGAGACATATTTAGGCCGCCGATTGCACTGGTTGGTCCCGCCAAGTGTGCTCTCAGAAGCCTTCATGTGTGTGTGTGTTAGGAAGTGGGCTAATGTAGTATAGCGGCTTTATGCATCAGTGGAAATACATTTTCATTCAGTCATTTAACTTGAATGAGCCGCAGCTTCTTGCTAGTAAAGAAGTCTGCCGCTGATTAGGGCTGTTCGCTTAATCAATTTTAAATCGTAATCGCGATTATGTAATTAGAACGATGTTAAAACGTGAAAATCGTAAAATCGATTTTTCACTTTTTTTTTTTTTTATTTTTTTTTTTATTTTTTATTTTTTTTTTACCTTGTCTGCACACATATTAATGTTTGATTGATGAAAATACCTCTTTTATAGCTCTTTAGTGTAGGAGGGGGCGTTGTAACATGCCACCGGGCATCCCTCAAGCCAGATGCAGTAGACCGGCTCGTGTTCCTTGCAAAAAACTTGCAAATGTGAATAGCAAATGTAATGACTGACATTACACACCTCTACCTCCTTCATGGGTTGCATTATTATTTAGCATGCAAAGACCCAGTTTAGTTTAATTAGAAAATGTCTTGTTTTATTTAATTGGAAATATAACTTACTGTATGTTTGCAAGTGCTGATTTGCTGATTTTTTTTTTCAGAGATAAAACTTTATATTTTATTATATTTTTTAAAACTTTTTTTCAACTTATTTTACAGAGTTTTGCACTTTATTCATTCATTTTTGGTTTAATAAGAGCAAAGTTTGTACTTAAAGCCCAATGGGGCAAATGTTCAATAAAAAAAACAGCATATTTGAAATCAATTCTTTGCCTTTTGTCAATTCACAAAATAATCGTAATCGTAATCGAAAATCGGATTTTGAGAGAAAAAAATCAAGATTTTATTTTTGGGCAAAATCGAACAGCACTACCGCTGATGAATGACTTACTGCAAGCTAAGGGTAGTATGTGGTTTAAAAGTTGAACAAAATGTAGTTAATTGGAGAGTAGGTCAGCAGCAATTAATGCCAACAACTCACCTTCCTTATCTCTTAGCTCTTTATTAGCATTTTTCTCACTTAATCTTCTGACCCCGCCCACTGCAACAGTCCCTGCATCTGCCTCAGCTCTCCTTTATCTTCAATGTGAATCCCTTTATCTCGGTCTGGCTCGGCTCCTGTCTTCCCCCTCTGCCCATTTAAAGTAGCTGTGCACACGCCGCACATCTTCATTTATTTATGTATCTGGGATCCATCAGAAAAACATGCAAAATCTATTAACCTGTAACGTTATATCAGACGCTGAGTGAAGTAAGTGTGCGGTGGCGTCGCGCTGTCGATCGCCCGCAGGTTGAGGACTCGGGATGTGCAGCGGTCGTGTGTTTTTTTGCCCTCCACCAGCCACTCAGGGGCATCATTACAATAAATCTCAAGGCTTGTTTCTTCATTACGGGCTATAATGGGCACCGCCTGCTTGGCAGATATAGATTAGCTATCGGATCAACATGCCTTTTCATCAGCCACGCCGGCACTCGCCTTCCAGTGTCGAACATCTGTTTGTCCCGGGCCGGCTGAAATACGAGAGCAGGGGCTCCCCGCATCGGGCAAAGGGAGACATGGTCAGCAATCCTCTTTAATAGTTTGTTGTGGTGAGATTAAACTGTCGCGGTGACGTCACTGTGTACGGTGCACCGCCTCCTTTATTTTCATGTTTGTGTTCACCTGCAGCTGGCAGGTTGTTTTTCACAAGAGTTGCGTGCATACAGTCATATCCAGAGCCTTATTTTGGATAATTACAGTATGTAGAACATTATTAATTCAGTGCATCCCTTTTTAGCGGCCTTCAAACCAGGCGGAGCATGTCTTGTTTCTTTTTTCCTTTTTTGTTTTTTTGCTCTTGTTCTTGTTTTGCCTCCAGTTAAAGCAAAACCTGGCTCCACCTGCTACATGGCAGCCGTGGACATCCGATCACATTTACCGCCCTGCTTCTTAGCTTTGGTATTTTTGTTTTTGACAGAGGGCTGTTTATACATAGCTTTCCACAGAAAAAATAAAAAAGCTACGCCCACAGGTTTGGATTGTTTCCTTGCATCCTCTCTCTCTCTCTCTCTTTCTGCTTCTCTCTTTGGCATCCTCTCCGCCTCTGTGGCGCTCTTTTCTAATTTTCATTATCCCCCTCTCCAATTCTCCTGTTGCTGTTTTGGTATGTATCCAGCTCAGTCATCCAATGGAACAGTGGGGGAGGCGTCAATGCAAGTGAATCTCATCTCTCACCCTGGCACAGGAGAGCACAAAGTCAGCGTGAAGGGTGAGCTTTTTCCTATACTCAGACTTTCTTTTAGTCAGTGCTGTCCAAATGTATTATCACCTGCAAACCTGAGACCTTTTGGGTTGCTGGGACCCATAGCCGTTTTGTATACAGGACTGTTTCAGAAAATTAGAATATTGTGATAAAGTTCTTTATTTTCGGTAATGCAATTAAAAAAACAAAAATGTCATACATTCTGGATTCATTACAAATCAACTGAAATATTGCAAGCCTTTTATTATTTTACTATTGCTGATTATGGCTTACAGTTTAAGATTAAGATTCCCAGAATATTCAAATTTTTTGAGATAGGATATTTGAGTTTTCTTAAACTGTAAACCATAATCAGCAATATTAAAATAATAGAAGGCTTGCAACATTTCAGTTGATTTGTAATGAATCCAGAATGTATGACATTTTTGCTTTACAGAAAATAAAGGACAATATTCTAATTTTCTGAGACAGTCCTGTATTACAGAGTAATAGTACAGAGGATGCCAGTACAGAGGATGCCATATTTGCCGTATATATCGTATCAGAAAGCTAGAATAGCAGCGTGTATTTTAGACGGCTGCATCTGAATGACTGTTAGATGGACCGAAGCAACATTTGAGCAACAAATCCCGATGACTTTGACGATCCCATCACTTCTCCTCTGAAGCTGCCAGTGTCTCGTCAGTTCAACTGGATGTGTCGCTGTGAAATGAGGCACACAGATATTGAAAAAAAAACCTCTTAACATTCAAATTTTAACTACTTACAGTTCACCTTAAATAACACAGAACACATAAGGCATGATCTTTGCAGTGTGATGCCACAAATCAGGAATCAGGCAAGCCTGAGGGAGTTAGGGGTTTTCTTTAATTGATCAGTGTCTTTTGACCGCTTTTCCAAATCTCTGATCAGGAATTGCTTTTACACTTGAGGGACATTTTAATATTAGAAAGCTTGTTGCCCAAACCTCAGTAGGAGACAATTATCTGCACTTTAATTTCTTGTCATTTTGATTACTTGAATGGGCTTTTAATTAGTCTCAGCAAGAAAAGCTCTCGATCAGCTTCAGACTGCGAGCTTGTTGCAGAACAGCTCCTGACTGACGATAACTGCAGATTATGCAGTTATGTTGTGAACTCATTTTAAAATTATTTTAAAATGTCGGTGCTTACTTTAAAAGGCCTTGCATGGTCAGACCTCTCTAACATGTTTCACACGTGTTACTCCTCTACTCCTCTGCTCCTCAAAACCTCGGATTATCAGAGGTTTTCAGCGTTTCTCTACACCACATTTAAAAGCTTTTCAAAGTTGCACCTCGCTTGATGAATGTAGTACTTTATTCTTCAGGGCAGCTTCACTTGTTCCTGAAGGAGCTACTGTAATTACTAAGTAGCAAACATTTGTGTGTTGTCATGGTAACACAACTAACGCCTGGTACGATCTCACAGACATCTACCTACATGTCACCTGATGCAGCTCCTGTTTGCAGCACTACACATTCATCAACCAAATATGCTGAGACAGGATTTTATGAAGAAGATTCTAACTTTTATAAGATTACCAAGGAATCCATATCCAAGGAAAGGCAATTTTCTTCCTTGTCTAGATAGGCAAAACACCTCCTTTGCTGTAACCCAAATTGATCTGAACAGCCACTCAGCAATAACTATAATGATATTTATCAAGCCTCCTCTGAGCAGCAGCATCACAGCTGCCAAGCAGCTTTAATCAGTGACCGCGGCAACAAGACAATATGATTGGCGATCAGGTTACTATGACAATCATGCCCGTATGTTTTCTTTAAAAGGGAAGTCTATTATTACAGGATTTAGAGCTCGACCATTGAGACAGAGAGAGAGAGAGAGAGAGAGAACTGCACTTTGGTTGCTTTTCCTTTAGACAGATGTGAAATATTTGTTAAAAAGAAGAGAAAATATGTCATTGAGATATAAAATACAATCCAGAATGCCCTTCAGACCACCCATTGATTGACAGGTGCCAGAGGTGTCAAAAGTATTCACATTCATTACTCAGGTAAAAGTATAGATACTAGAGTTTAAAAATACTCCTGTAGAATTTGAAGTATCAACTCAAGTTTTTTACTCAAGTAAAAGTATAAAAGTACTGGTTTCAAAACTACTTAAAGTATAAAATTAAAAGTAATGTAAGGGGGAAAAAGCCATTAAGGACAAAAGCCATTGAAAATGAATGAATCTTAGTATAATGCAAATATATTAAAGAACCATATATGTGTGCTATTGAGCATTACCATGTGTTTCAGAGAGCAGGAGATATGATGACTAGTTGCCTATAAGTATTGTAATGGTGCAAAAAGTAAAACTTCAGAGGCATGTTATCATTTATCCTAACATTTATTGGAATGTACATCCAAGTTTAGTTGCAGGAATCTGAGGGAACGGATGTAAGAACAAAACTGGACAAGAACATCTGAAACAACCACAACCAAATTCACTCTATCCGGATGGAGCAATTTAACTGGATAGTTTTTTTTAAAGGCCGAAATGAAATAGAGTAACAAGGCTGTTTTTAAAATGTAAGGAGTAAAAAGTACAGATAATTGCTTGAAAATGTAAGGAGTAAAAGTAAAAAGTCGTCCGAAAAATAATTACTCCAGTGAAGTATAGATAACCAAAATTTCTACTTAAGTAAGGTAACGAAGTATTTGTACTTTGTTACTTGACACCTTTGACAGGCGCTAGGACACTAGGAAGTTTGTTACAGAAAACTACGGTAATACAGTTGCTGAATGATTTAATATTGCATTCATTTAGCCAGTTATCAGAGACATTGTTTGTAAAAATAAAACGACAAAAAATATATTTCAGCATCAGCAATAAGGTTTATAAAGACTCTGCTTTATTTTACTTTTTTTTTTGGTCATTAAGCTAATTAATTCCTCTGCATTTTACAGTGGTTGAAGTGAACAACCTCAACTGGCAGACCAACGCCATGTTCCGGCCATTTGTTGAGGTCAACGCCGTCGGTCCACACTTAACCGACAAGAAGCGCAAATTCAGCACCAAGACCAAGAATAACAACTGGTCACCAAAGTACAACGAAACATTCCAGTAGTGAGTATCCGGTGTCCTTTTAGCGAGAGAGCTGACGGGAAGAGGGAGCGAAAATTTGGAAGTTTTTGTTTGTGAGAACGCTAAAATTCACCCCAATACTGAAAAGAAAAACACAGCAATAATTCAGCATGCTTTGGAAACAGCACGTTTAGCTTTATAAGCAGTAGAATAAGAGAAAAGGAAGCAACTCCCTCATCAATTCTGTGATTAAAAAGCCAAGTCTGCCAAGCAGAGCCACGTGAACAAATGCAGCAACTGCAAGATATTGTTAAGTTGCCGGGGATAATTACGAATCAGCCCCAAAAACGTCTGGCGGAGAATAATGGCTCGTTTGATAGAGACATTTACTTCACTCGCAAAAACATGAATGAATTGTCTCATCGCGGTAATGCATACAATGAGGCTTTTCACTGAGGGAATGTCATCAAGCCGAACTCATTTACTGACAGGTATATTCAGCTGCAAACAAAGCCCGGTGTCAAGGTCCCAAAAGAAATGGATGTGCTCTCGAACAAAAGTGCTAGGAGACTCAAAGGAGCCTTTAGGCTCTTCATTTGGCTTATGCAACGGAAAAGTGCATCAAAGACTACGCTAGTCAAGTGGTTTACAGCGTATTTGACAGAATCTGCTGCCGTTTTTTTTTTTTTTTTACCCTACATATAGGCCCAATCCCAATACACCCCCTACTTTTCTTCACTAGCCCTCCCTCACTTCCACTACCCCTAAAAAAGAAGGGACAGATTTTAGGGCACTTAAAATCTTCCCAAGGGCCTGTCCCAATACTCCCACTACTCCTACTTTCAGCACCACCCCTAAAATCAGGAAGCTGAGAGCCAAAAGCTGTTTTAATTTCAGCTGTAGCGCTGTTAATATGCCACTTTATTAAGTTTTAATATTTTTTCAGGCGTAAAAGTAACCATTAAGATCCCCAACCTGTGCTCAGTTTATCCAAATAACGCCTGTTAAGAAATTTGATCCAATGTTTTCGGTGATGATGAGACCGGGGCGCAGCAGCAGCAGCAGCAGCTCATGTACAGACGTGATCGCCAGCTCAGCCTGCGCCGTCTTCCCGGGGAGAAACCTGCAGCTCTGTGGAGAATTACCGCTTGCCGAAATGAAATCATTTAGGAAGATAAATGTTGGTTTAATACATGAAATCTAACAGTTGTAGCTACGCCTACAAAAAATTTCGGGATTTCTGCCTGCCGGCTCCGGAGCTGATTTATGGTTCCACGTTAAATCGATGCAGAGCCTACGGCGCGCGCGGCGCCGCGTAACCTACGTCGTAGGCTCTGCGTTGGAGTAACGCGGAACCATAAATCAGCCTTTATTCTGGCGAGGTTGCACCAATGGGAAAAAAAGTGATTATGTACATTCACTGAGTGATTATTATGAAAGTAAAATATATATTTCTCGCTAGAAATGTAATCAAAACGCATTTTTATGCAGAAACTAACTCAAAATATTGATTTTATTCACTAAAAAATAAGAAATGTCCGCCATGTTTTTTTTTTATTCAGTCCGCAAATGACGACGAAAAGCATTCTGGGAAAAATTTTCTGGCCCTAGTTCACCTAGGGTGCATCGGAAATCCTTACGTCCGTAGGGAGAGATTCATAGCAACTACACTACTTTGTCACTACCCCTAGGTGGAAAGAGGAATTGGGACACCCCTACCCTCACGGGAACGCACAAAATTTAGTTTAGGGATGAAAACGAGGGGTAGTGGGAGTATTGGGACAGGGCCTGAATCTTTTCTGTCTTGCTGGTTACTTCAGCACTAGCGTTTGAGGCTAATAGCGCTGCTCGAACTGATCCCTCCGTGTCGTTCTTCTCCCAGCGTTCTGAGCAACGAACACGGCCCAGAAGCCTACGAGCTGCACATCTCAGTGAAAGACTACTGCTTCGCCCGCGAGGACCGCGTCATCGGCATGTCGGTCATCCAGCTCCGAGAGCTGGCGGACAAGGGCAGCTGCTCGGCCTGCTACCCGCTGGTGAAGAGCATCTCCATGGACGAAACGGGCCTCACCATCACCAGGATACTCTCCCAAAGGACCCACGACGAAGTGGCCAAAGAGTTTGTGCGTCTCAAGACGGACACGCGTTCGGCGGAGGAAGTGTCATAATGTGGAGCAAAAAAAATGCAGTATTGAGTCTGTCGTCGTCAGTCAGAGACAGAGAGCAAGCGATGGGGGAAGATTGAGCTGTAGCAACAGTTGTTAGTTTGGGATAAACGCTGGGAACAGCATCAGAATCAGATTGTCCAAAGATGAGCAAAGGAGGCCCGGACATGGCGAGGCAGCAAGAGTGAGAGAGAGAGAGAGTTGTGTTTGTTTGTTTGTTTGTTTTTGTGCATGTGCGTAAAACATCTGTTGGAATGTTCATTTTAAAACTACAGTATGTACAAGTGTTTACTTACCGTATGCTTACTATTAAGTACTATATTCTACGAGTTATGTTAATGAGACATGATACCTTTTGTACAACATTTAGTCTTTTTGAACAGAGATTTGTTCCAATGAAGTGCCAAACCAGTGAAAAAAAAAGAAAAAGAACAACATCAACGTATATGAATTATGGTGAAGTTAGTATGTTGAAATCTGCTCGATTATTTTGTCCGGTGTTAGTCATTTTCTGACTGTGTGGCGTTTTGATTGTTGCAAAGTCGTTCATTTTGCACCCTCGTTTTTTGGCTTCATGTTCTTCCACACGGCACTGTTGTGCATGTCCTCTTCTCGGTCATGTCTCTCCCTCGGTTCCTCAGTGACCGCTGAGCAGGCTCCTGTCCCCCTTGCCTTCAAACACTTTGTATTTTAAGTCAACCTGAAAACAGACCATGTTTTTTTAAACGGCGATGACTGCTATGTAAACCTTCATAGGTGTTTGTAATTTTATAACCATTAAACAATGACAACAGCCTCCAGTGCTAAAAGTCTTAGCAGAAAGGGTGGAAATGTTCTCTTTTTCTTAGTTTTTTTGTTTTTTTTTTAATCCTTATTCTGTTTTTTAATTATTAGCTTCCAGCCTTTCTGAACGACCACTGTGAACATGAGCTATGGAAGGTAAGCTTACATAACATTGCTGACAGTTTTGACTATATTTTTAGTTCATATTTTACCCGTACTCCCTTTGTTCCTCAGAAACTGCCAAAGTTGCATCAGACATTTGTACTGTCATATATATATATATATATATATATATATATATATATATATATAGTTGATATGGTGGTACCTTTAGATTTTATCTGTTTTAATTTCCTGCGAAGCTGTTATGAAAGTTGCACATGTTAATTTATACATTCACACTTCTGTCACTGAAATTATTTTTCTTCATAAAGGAAAGAGTCTAACATTTGGTAAATATGCAACATTCCTATGTATTGCACTGATGGCGAATTGTATGTCATGTAAATATATTTAGTGAGATATTGTACAAAAGTCTACTTTTCTTCTATGTGCATAAAGTATGTGCAAATGTGTTAAAACATCCGAGTCGTTTTAAGCAATTGCCCACGAAGGTTCCCCTTGAAACGAAGTGGATTTACAATCCGAGGTGTGTTGAAATCTGTGAAGATTTCCATGGATACGCAGCAGAGGGTTCAACTCTATCGACTGATTTGGTGACTTTTTATACCATTCTTCATTTTTTACAAGATGGGTGCATCTTCTTTATTGGGAGAGGGATCTTTTCTTTCGATGAAGTCAAAAGAAAAATGCTCACATTATTATATTTGAGAATAATATGGAGGCATACATTAATGCAAGGAAAAAAATAATTAATCGTGAGAAATGAATGATTCAAAAAATTTGGGGAACCCTATTTCTTCACACTTGCAACAGCTTTCTGTACAAAAGCTTTGCAGCAGTGACTCAAAAGCTACTTTAATAGTACACTCAGTTTTATAGGCTATAAATTAGTCTATTTTTTATTTTTTTTTTCAAAAAAGGTTTAAGGAATTGTTCTATTTTTTTAATCCAAGAAACATTTAGAGTTTGAAGAAACTGCCACGAGTTGGGCCTCATTCAGCAGAGAAGCCTAAAATGATCCGAGTGAGGCGATGACACGGCCACGTTTCACTAGTGTGGACCTGTGGCCGTTTACTGCAGTGTGCTGAGCTTGGCCCAACTAATCCATTTGCTTGTTTTTTCTATACTAATGCAATCATAAAGTTACAATATTGGTGTCACCATCTCCACATATTTACCTCTGAATACACCAACTCTTCCTGACACTGTTTGTTTTTTATGTTTTATTGTTATTACTCGTCCACAATGGCCCAATATGCTGCTGATCAATTTGGTATAGGCTTATAAGGATGTTTTTATTGGTGCAAAAGGTTAATAGCTGCTATCATGGCAGCGCTATCATCACTGTTAGTCTCAGTCAGAAGTGAGCCCGACTGCTGGGGTAATGATCACAGCATTAGGAAGATTGGTTTAGGCACCATTAAACATTCTTTTTTATTTAATTTTTTTTAACTTTTTCTCTAGGTTGTAATCTTGGGTTTATTTTTTTTCTTCTTCTGTTATTTAAGAATCTATTACTTAATCTGTAGATATTGATGTTCGGTATCGGTCCATCAGTGAGCAAAAACCAACAACCTTGAAATGGCTACAACGTAAAACAAGGGGCAGTTCAGACGGTAAAAGTAGAGTTCTCTGGGACTCCTGCGGAGCTGCAGCCGGTCTTACATGTGGCTCGATGACAGGTCTACGGCTGGAATCCTGTGGGAGTTGAACTGTTGAAAGAGAGATGACTGGGACCCATTCCTGGTACAAGTACTGAGAGTGTTATTTGTACACATCTTGCTGCTGGCACTTGTTTCAAAGTGAAAAACATGAGGTGAGCTTTTTCCAAATTCAACTCAGAGACCAGGAGGTGCTGAAGTTGTGACTGGCTGTGATTTGACTAGACGGTAGGGATGGGTGGTATGGACTAAAAAATGTATTACGATAATTTCTGGCATTTATCCCGATAACGATAAAAATGACGATAAAAAAATACCAATTCAACTCCACTTTTTCAACTATAAATTGATCTCGCTCTCAGATCCACCATGTTTGTTACACAAAAACGTCATCAACGGGAATTTTTCTTTCTTTCTTTCTTTCTTTCTTTCTTTCTTTCTTTCTTTCTTTCTTTCTTTCTTTCTTTCTTTCTTTCTTTCTTTCTTTCTGGCTCATTTCTTTCTTTCTGGCTCATTTTCTTCCTTCCTTCCTTCCTTCCTTCCTTCCTTCCTTCCTTCCTTCCTTCCTTCCTTCCTTCATAAATCAGCTATACACAAAAACATCATCAACGGGAATTTATCGTTTTTACCGCGATATGACAAATTCTTACCGTGGGGAATTTTTTTGACGGTATATCTTTAACGGTAAAATATCGCCTATTCCTACTAGACGGAAAGGTGCCGTGCTTACAGACCGTCCCGTTCTGGGAATCATCCAGTCAAAAAGAAGCGGGAACTCAATCCTAAAACAACTTTTCCTGAAGACTATTTCAAGAGCACAGTTATTGTTTTGAGTTTGTTTTTCTTTTTTTTATTTAACTTTGATCACTAAAGCAGACTGTTGCAGAGATCGCCCCTGAATTACACCCCATCAGTTTCCACTGGTGCTTCCCAGGCTGCAAAATGCCCCAATGTTCTTTCAACTGGGACTGACAAAATGTTAGCGACACAAATGCCACATAATAAAAAAAAAAAAAGTAAAAAGCGCCCGTTATTCTTAGTAATAATCTTTCACAAGTTTCTTATCCACCTCCTTGACAGAATTCTCCATTAAAAAACGTATCTTTTGGCAAAAATAAAAACGGCTACAGATCCGCCCATATAAATACCTCACCAGAGACTTTAATAGTCAAAACACTTTATTTTTTTCTCGTAATTCATGATGTGTGAGATGAAGTATTTTCATATCGGTTATGCTCTATAAACTGCTAATATCTTCACACCCACGAGGAGTTTTTCACCTCTGCGGGAGAACGTAACCTTACAACATTAAGCCATTTTATGGATTTTCAGCTGCGGTGTGCTATTCAAAACTGCAAATATCCCTTTAGTTTTCACCTATTTCAGAGACCCAGACAGCATTATCTTCATATTGTACTTCAGATGCTGATAAAGTCTGACCACAGACCGGCCTGCTGCCTCAAGCCCACTGCCCCGTCTAATCACCTGGAACCAAATCATGAGCGGCTCGGATAAAGTCATTTCATCTGTCACTGTCTCTTTTTTGTCTTCTCTTAACAGCTGGAATTCATCTCTGAGTAAAAAACTGAACAAAAAAAGAGGGCAATCTATACAGAGTATGAATAAATATGAATAGAATGAGACTGAAGTTATGAATGTTTTAAGGAAGAACGGGGCATGAGGGCGATAGTTTTAAACCTTAGACTGAATACTTCCCGTTCGTGTGTGTGTGTGTGTGTGTGTGTGTGTGTGTGTGTGTGTGTGTGTGTGTGTGTGTGTGTGTGTGTGTGTGTGTGTGTGTGTGTGTCATTAGGAGATACAAACACTTACACTCATCCATCTCGTTACCTTAAGCATGATTCTGAATGCATCATTAAAGGCCGCCTGTAATTTTAGTCATTTTTAATTTACTGTAACTACACCAGAGCTGAGCTGTGCAGGGTGGACTATATTTTTAAAAGGGGTAGGGTTAGGGTTATGGCTTACACTTGTATAGCGCTTTCCAGCTGTACTCCTACAGCCCCAAAGTTAACATCATTAGGTTAACATAATCTGTACACAAATTAAATGTAGGTTCCAGTATATTGGCTTATCCATTTCACTTATCCATATCACTGGCACAAAAGATAATTCCTTATTATGTGACTCAGAAATCAGACATTTATCACCTGCCTTTACTCCTGATGCAACATAAAGAATGAAGGAAACTTTATTGTTCTTTTCTCATTTGTTTTAGCTTTCATAATTACATTCTTTTCAGGGTTGAAACAGGATATTAGTAATAATACGCAGTAGTTTGAACAGATTAACTGTTGTTAATCAGCACTACAGGTAGATAACACACACACACACACATATACCGGTGTGTTTATATATATATATATATATATATATATATATATATATATATATATATATATATATATATATATATATATATATATATATATATATATATATATATACATACAGGACTGTCTCAGAAAATGAGAATATTGCGATAAAGTTCTTTATTTTCTGTAATGCAATTAAAAAAACTAAAATGTCATACATTCTGGATTCATTACAAATCAACTGAAATATTGCAAGCCTTTTATTTTATCATTGCTGATTATGGTTTACAGTTTAAGATTAAGATTCCCAGAATATTCTAATTTTTTGAGATAGGATATTTGAGTTTTCTTAAGCTGTAAGCCATGATCAGCAATATTAAAATAATAAAAGGCTTGCAATATTTCAGTTGATTTTTAATGAATTCAGAATGTATGACATTTTTGCATTACAGAAAATAAAGGACTTTATCACAATATTCTAATTTTCTGAGACAGTCCTGTATAAAAGCCTATAATGATAGCAGGTCACATATCAGTTAACAGGTTCCAAATAAAGTCACATTTCTGAGTCAACACTACATTTGAATCACTTTTTAGTTTTCTCCATCATTAAATTACAAAAGAAAATCTAAAAAAGGAAAAGTCACACACCTTTGCATCCACCTGAAGGTATGTATAATTGTTTTTTCTCTGAGTCAAGGATGTGCCAGCGGCATCAGTTTGTCTTCTCATTGTACAAACTGAGAAAGAGTATGCAAAGAGAAAAAAAAACATAGACCAAGGAGCTAAATCCACCAGAGGCAAGAGAACATTGACTACGTTTACATGCAGTCAAAATTCGGGTTATTGCTAATATTCCGGTTACTGAATCATTCAGAATATTCCGTTTACATGGTAATTAATCCTTCGGGATATCTCGATCAAACCAGCGACGCACGGAGAACAACATGACGCAATTCCCGTCATTTCCGCTTCTTCTTCCTGTATCCAAATTCAAAACAAATGCTGCTTCGCACAACTTTTCACTCACCTTCTTGTAAATCTCGCTATCCCCGTACTTTCTACCGTCTACAAATGCCAAAATGTTCATATCCTTCATTACATTTATGAATCTCTTCCTCACTCCAAAAGTGTGGCGTGGTCTTGAGTTTCTCCGTGTTTATAAGAACTTCCTGGACTCAAAAGACCAGGATTCCTTGCGAACAGAGCATGTGCAGAAAATTAAATTCCTGTTCCGTTTGATGGGGATATTCCGTTAGGCGTTTACATGACCCAATATTCGGGTTTTAAAAGGAGTAACCCAGGGGTCATATTGGGGTTTTTAAAAACCCGAATATGAGCAAATTCGGGTTATTCAAAGGGGTTATTGTTGTTTACATGGCCGTGCAAATTCGGGTTATTGACAATATTCAGGTTTTAAAAGGGTTATTGACTGCATGTAAACGCAATCAGTATCTCTCCCTTTTTCACCCCCCCAGAAGGTAGAGAAACAGTGGAAAACACCAAACTGACTCATCCTCCAGAAGCGCTGCCAAGATGCAAAATCACATTGACTCGCACAACCTTGACCTCTCATTTGCATCCCGTCAACTCCCCCGGGAATGTTCTGGTCATCGTCTGCAGCACATAGCAGAGGACAAACTGACAATGGTGGACAAACTATGATCTTTGAGGATGTCTCTGATCATGTAATTTACGGTAAGATGACAGCTTTGTTTTCGGACTAAATCACTAAAAATAAATCCCAGGTGCCAACTAATTGAGCATGCGACAGCAAGATAAAACGACGATGACGCTCAACAAGAGGAGGATGCGTTATCTAGAAGTTATGGGCCACGGGATCATGCCCATCTGTGTGATAATGTAATGCAACCAGCTGTTACATATGAGTAACAGCCTGACAGGCATGAAGCGTCCTATACCTGGACGTCTGTGTCCTTCAAAGCACAGGGCCTTTTATTTGTCAGGAGAAGATTGATGGAGCTCTCCTTGTAGGAAACGTTTTCCTCTGGCAGCCTGCACTTCGTTTCAGAATAACCAGAAGATCCAAATTGGGGGACCTTTAACCTTTTGGGTCCAATGTGTGCTAATAGGCAGAGGTGTCAAGTAACAAAGTACAAATACTTCGTTACCTTACTTAAGTAGAAATTTTGGTTATCTATACTTCACTGGAGTAATTATTTTCAGACGACTTTTTACTTTTACTCCTTACATTTTCACACAATTATCTGTACTTTTTACTCCTTACATTTTAAAAACAGCCTCGTTACTCTATTTCATTTCGGCCTTTAAAAAAAAACTATCCAGTTAAATTGCTCCATCCGGATAGAGTGAATTTGGTTGTGGTTGTTTCAGATGTTCTTGTCCAGTTTTGTTCTTACATCCGTTCCCTCAGATTCCTGCAACTAAACTTGGATGTACATTCCAATAAAGGTTAGGATAAATGATAACATGCCTCTGAAGTTTGACTTTTTGCACCATTACAATACTTATAGGCAACTAGTCATCATATCTCCTGCTCTCTGAAACACATGTTAATGCTCAATAGTACACATATATGGTTCTTTAGTATATTTGCATTATACTAAGATGCATTCATTTTCAATGGCTTTTGTCCTTAATGGCTTTTTCCCCCTTACATTACTTTTACTTTTATACTTTAAGTAGTTTTGAAACCAGTTCTTTTATACTTTTACTTGAGTAAAAAACTTGAGTTGATACTTCAACTTCTACAGGAGTATTTTTAAACTCTAGTATCTATACTTCTACCTGAGTAATGAATGTGAATACTTTTGACACCTCTGCTAATAGGACTGAAATACTGTAGTTTTCACAACATGGTTGTATAAACCTGATGCCAGAATAACCTCAATCCAGGTCTATGTAGTATAAAATGAATCCAGCGGGTTTCCTGTGAGACATATCACATTGCCTACCAATAATGTCATACTTTAGTTCTTCAAAATCAAATGAGGTGAATAAAGGAAGTGATAGTTAACTGGAAAATGGAAGTCAGTGAGTTCTCAATAAATATTAAAAGATTTATCAGCTTGGTTTGCATGATGACATCTAATTATATTTTTTTCTTTTACTTGGGGCATGCATATTTGAGCTTATATAAAAATTTTATTATTTTGATTAGACTATTTCCAGCATTTTAGTCATCTCCCTGGAGAGCAGCACTTAAGTGTCTTTCATCATTAGCTTTTGGAGCTTCTGGAGTCGGCAGAAGTTCACAGAGCTGTCCGTTTTTTTTTTTTTTGGTAAAGTTTAATTACCAGTAAATCATTCTATAAATGAAAAACTAGCATGTGCTTAAACTCATCTAACTGACTTATTAGGCTACTAATACCATAGCTTCTTTCTCTATTACAAATTAAAAAAAGTTTGTTGAAAAGTTTGCAGCTTTTTAACATCCATTAAATATAGCCTATAAAGAAAAACATGAGCAGGTTAACCAGAGCAGGATCTAGAGGTGACTGTATTTGTCCCATTCAGAAAAAGTGCTTTTGGGCAGTCAGCGTTTTCATACCGAGCATCTCATACATGGAACACAGTACCAAATGTCATACGAGACACACCCACCCTCACCTCCTTCATTAAACACTTAAAGGAGCATGAGGCTGGATTTATGAAAAAAAATTGTATATGTTTTAATTTTTCTTGTAATAATGTCAGATGAAGCGTTCCAAACCAAAAAGAATGATCCCTCTAGCGTATCTCTCCGTTGCCTTGAACAGGCTGTGTGCTGCAAAATGTGCTGCAATTCCGGGCCGGAATTTCCCGCGCTGTCCTGCGGATGTGACGTCACATGACGCTGCATGCGCGTTCTCCCCGTTCTCCCGTGCCGGCTTCACTGTTGGCTGCAGTACCCCCGACGGCCGTCGTGGTGAAGGGTGGCGCTAGAGAGTCTCATTTCTTAAAAGGAGCCTCATGCTCCTTTAAGAACAAGCTTCTAGAGAATCAAGTCTGCACTCATATTACATCTTAGTGTATTTTATTGTATGTTTGATCTTATATCTTAGTGTATTTTATTGTGTTTTCTTCTATAGTGTATTTATTAGTGTATTTTACTGCTGTGTGTCATAATTTATTGGACTGTATGTAATGTATGTGTGTCTGGAACCTTCTTTTACATCAACCTGCCCCAGGGACTAAAGATGCAAATTAGCCACTGGCTATAATCTAGCATATTTACATGAAAATGTTATTAATATGTACTGTCCCTGGTTCTTTTCCTTTAAAAATAAAATACAAATACAAAATACAAACATCAAACACATTTGTTTTACCAATGTGGACACATTTTTTGGTACCCTTCCATTAAATGATGAATAATAAATAACAAAAAATTGAGGAATGAAAGTCACTGCGTGTACCCCTGACGGCCTTTGGGCGCAAACTCCAAAACATCGCTGCCTCTTAAAGATTCAAATCCAAAAAAGTTCCATTTTCACAGGCAATACTAAGAAAACATATTTTTTCTTTGTGTTAGTTATAGTTAGCTCCCTGCACATTGACCAGTGCATTGTGAGTCCCCTGGGTAATAACTCTGTAATTAAACACGATACCTCTTTACATAACAGCAGGTGACATCATCCTGGCGGCGTTCCTGTTCCAACATAGTCAGTCGTCATTTCCCAGTCATATCCATTTCTTTGTTGTGTCCTCTGAGTTGTGTACGTCAATGAAGCAGTTTTGTTCATTTGCAAGTGTTCCACCTCTTTGCATGTGTTTAATCAAATTAAAGTTGTGCCTTCAAAGCCAATATCGCCATCGTCAGAGGGAACGAGGGGAGCAGTCCAGGATATAAGGTGCCTTTAAAAAGTTTATGTCCACCGGTTTTGAATAAACAGTTGTGACTAAACATTTGGCCGCTGCTTTATCCTATAAATGGAAAAGTGAGTGCAGTGTGACTCAATATCTAGCAATAATGATGAATTAGTGTTATAAATCTCCATTTACTGCTCTTGACAGAAAAGTGCAGAAGTGTCTCAGTCAGTAAAGTCAATAAGGCATCTCAGACAAATGCAATGACCCTGGAACTCGCCCACATCAGAATATCTCAACGTTACACCTCAACTAGTCAGCTAGATTATATAGAAAGTGGTGAATGAGCAAAAGATTGAGTGACAGCATTCACTTTGATAAGGTTTTCCACTTATATTATATAGCCTTTTTATATATTTAAAAGTTAGAATAAATTACTCAAAGTGTATAAGGCAGATATGCTTATCATGGGGAAACATGAAGGTGATGCAGATGTATAAATCTAGAAGTTAAATTTCATTGCAGCTTCAGTCCCACACTGTCCATCATCAGAGTAACAGTTCATCCAGGTCGCTGCTCCACTTTAAATCCCTGTGACTTTCTCCTTTCCTATCCATCACCGGTACCTGTGCACCACTTTCTCCCTTCACTACTTCAATAAATCCTTTGGACACACATGCACAAGTTAGGAGTGTGTGTACCAGACACAAGGAAGGAATTGTTTGGCCTGAATCTGAATGAACTTTTGTTGTACTTTCTGTTGGAAGATCATTGTCTATTTAAATGTATACAGCATATATGTTATAAAGGGCTGAATTGGCATTTGATGTGCGTGTAGCTTGGAGGATGGGGGCTCTGTCAAATTGAGGACTATGTAGATTTTTGTGCATACTTGCAGCACTCACGGCACAATTTTTAAACCACAAACTCCATAAAACAAGGTGACACATCCCTCTGATCTGTTTACATGAACAATTTCTAAAGATAAACAAGATGGAAAGTTTATGCAAAAAAAGAAAAATGGAGGATTTACTGAACTTCCGCATGTGTAAGATCATTGTCTGTTGCAGCTGTCGAAGACGTTTGTTTTTGTCTTCCCTCATTTCTACAAGTTTTTCTGCAATGTCCATAAAAATATGGAAGTAAATGACTGTAACATGTCCTCTCTACAGGACTGTCTCAGAAAATTTGAATATTGTGATAAAGTCCTTTATTTTCTGTAATGCAAAATGTCATACATTCTGGATTCATTACAAATCAACTGAAATATTGCAAGCCTTTTATTATTTTAATATTGCTCATTATGGCTTACAGTTTAAGAAAACTCAAATATCCTACCTCAAAAAATTAGAATATTCTGGGAATCTTAATCTTAAACTGTAAGCCATAATCAATATTTATATATTATTAAATATATATACATATAATTAAAATAATAAAAGGCTTCCAATATTTCAGTTGATTTGTAATGAATCCAGAATGTATGACATTTTTGTTTTTTTAATTGCATTACAGAAAATAAAGGACTATCACAATATTATAATTTTCTGAAACAGTCCTGTATGTAAAAGTTGTACTTAAAAAAGCTTAATAAACCATTGTCAGATTAAGTCTTGCTCCGCTGCTGCTCAGCAGAGGCGCTGCTGGACCTTCATCCCCAAATATTTTGAACATGGCCCCTAATGAAATTTCAAATACTGAGTGACAATCTACATGAAATTTCAACAGTTCTTATGAATATTAATGACTTTACGTATCTGCTGATCGTTTACATCTAACATTCATAATTTACAAAAAGCTGATGACGCCAATGAATGAGCAGGGGATATGTTCCTAGAAGATCCAAGTACAACACGCCACGACGAGGTACACAGCCGGCCAAAACCCAGGTTTCTGCTCGGGTCTTGCCTCTGATGTGACTGATTCTTGCTGACAGGATGGTTCTGGTTGTTATTTGAACTAAAACCCATTAATAAAACATGGAAACTGCTAAGGTGAAGCATGCAGCCTGGTTTCTCAGTGCCCAAGGAGATGGCAACAATAAGGAAGGTGGACAACATCGTAGTTTTAATAATGAACGTGTGACACACGATGAAAATAATACTTTCTCAATTGCTAATAAAGTCCACAATAAATGTAATAGACCAATATTTGTTTTTGTCTCACAGTTCATGTGGATCGTGTATTGATCATTCTACATGCCTCATACACAGGCAGGGCAGTAGACAAGCACCTGTCTCCAGCGTAATGAGTGGACTGGGTTTTAAAAAACTTTGAAAAGATACAGTATGTGACAATGTATTCATCTGTTCCAGTTTTAGAGAAAAAGGAGATTTGTGAAAAGAAGGTTCAAATCCAACTTGACCACTAGAGGAGATTGTTCCTGCCAACAGTTATGATCATTGATGACTCTTTGGAGAAACTCAAATAATGATGGTCCTGCAACATAGAATTTACCTCCAGCAATTAATAAAGTATCATTGACCTGAACCGGGTTCATAGATATACTACTTTTTTTAATCTTTTAATCTTTTTTAATCTTTCTAATTCTTTCCATGTGCTGCACTTATAGAAACTGCAACCTCTTTTATTTTAGGTCTTGACTTTGATCCCATTAGCCATCATTCTAATCAAAAATGGAAGATAATTAAAATATCATTGAACCTGAGTCATCTCCACTGTTAGAAAAATTGGAAATACTCTCTAAAATATTATTTTCTTTACAGCCAGCCAAAGTCCTTTACTGCTGAGCTAGATGTATTGAATGCATTCAGGGTTAATCTCACATTTTTATGTCTAATTTTGCTCATTAGTAACCAGAAAGTTCCCTAGAGGTCCCTATTTAATAATCAATCCATGCGTTTTCTATTTTCGCCTATTCCAATGCAGGGTCAAGGGGGTCTTTTGGAGCCTATCCCAGCGGTCCTTGAAAGGCAAACGGCTGGGGTACAGCCTGGATAGGTTGCCAGGCCACCCCAGGGCTAATTCATTATTTAGAAATAAATTAGGGGGAGCATGCCCCTGCACAGCCCTGGCAATGCTGTCTCACAGCACCACTGTGTCTAAACGCAGCCGCTGCTGGGGAATGAGTGGAAACAAAGAAGTTTAGTTGAATTCAAGGAAAACTGTTGTTTTGTATGATCGGCCGCTTGAAAAACTGCACATCACTCCATATCTGCAAAGACAAATACAGGACTGTCTCAGAACATTAGAATATTGTGATAAAGTTCTTTATTTTCTGTAATGCAATTAAAAAAACAAAAATGTCATACATTCTGGATTCATTACAAATCAACTGAAATATTGCAAGCCTTTTATTATTTTAATTTTGCTGATTATGGTTTACAGTTTAAGATTAAGATTCCCAGAATATTCAATTTTTTTGAGATAGGATATTTGAGTTTTCTTAAGCTGTAAGCCATGATCAGCAATATTAAAATAATAAAAGGCTTGCAATATTTCAGTTGATTTGTAATGAATCTAGAATGTATGACTTTTTTTTTTTTTAATTGCATTACAGAAAATCACAATATTCAAATTTTCTGAGACAGTCCTGTACATGTGGACATCCCCAACCACGGGAGTTAAAAATCAGCCATGAAAGCACAGAGGTGCACCCATACTTGTTGAACACTAAGTAAAGCCCTTCCACACCGGCAGAAAGGGAGATCTTATGGCCATTAGACACAGTTAGGCAATGCTGCGCTGACCCTTGCAAGACGGTAGCGCTGTCAATTGGACTATGATGGATGCACGGCTGGAGACGACCACTGCAAGGAGCAGCCGACCGTTATGGTGTCGTCTGCTTGGTAATTGCTTCTCCTGCCCGACAGTTTTATGGCAAACATATGTGACGGTAGGAGAAGCAAACAGATCATTCATGTCCTTCCACAAATACTGATATCATGGTGGACTCGTCTGTTGACTGTGCCCAAATTCCTTTTCGCAGGCGTTGATTAAAGAAAGCACTTGAATCGGGAAAACAGCCTCCAGATTAAAGGAAGCTTATCCCTGTTTTCTGACAGATCATTACTTTTAAGCTCTCCTGTCTCTATTAAAAGCCCCTAAACGGTCGCTGGCTATTGAAAAACACAACAGTAATGGCCTTAACTAGAAAACATCTTCAAGTGCTTTTCCCTGACCCACAGGACCTCTGAAAATGTGCGTCCCACTTCTTAGCACAGCAATATTTATTAAAACGTTGAATAAACGATCTCCTTTTCTTTCAGCGGGTAATGCGTGCCTGACAAATTGTCAGACTGATTTGTTTCTGCCTCTGTCTGCGTCGGTCCCTCTGAAACACAACAAAACACAACAGAAGTGTCTAATTTGTATTCCTCGCTCATAAATCACCTGCAATGATTTCAAAGAGAGGACCAAGGACATTGCTTGCACTGTAAGCATTTATCCCACTCAATCCTTATCTTGTGGGAATCCACGGCGAGACTCTCAGGAGAACCAGCATTATGTTCATGTCTTTTTGCTTTTGCCAGAGAAAGCAGAATTCATTTAATCTTATGAAAAAATAAAAAGGCTTTCCCATTTCATGGCCAATGATTCTCCTCCTACGGAAGAGTATTAGGGCCAGGCAGGAAAAAAAATATTTGAGAAGGGAAGATTTTTTTTTATTGTGCACTTCGAGAAAAAAGTCGAAATTTCGTGAATAAAGTCGAAATTTTGAGAATAAAGTTGAAATTTCGAGAATAAAGTTGAAATACATTTTCGTGATTAAAGTCGAAATTTCGTAAATAAAGTCGAAATTTTGAGAATAAAGTCAAAATTTAGAAAATAAAGTTGAAATACAATTTCGTGAATATATTCGAAATGTTGAGAAAAAAATTCAACCTTCTGAGACTATAACAAACTACGGAAGAGTATTAGGGCTAGGCAGGAGAAAAATAAAAATAATATTTTAGAGGAGGAAGATTCTTTTTCATTATGCACTTCGAGAAAAAAGTCGAAATGTCGAGAATAAAGTCGAAATTTCGAGAATAAAGTCGAAATTTCGAGAATAGAATAGAATAGTATAGAAGACTTTATTGATCTCCCAGAGGAGAAATTCAGTCGTGCAGCAGCCAAAACACACACACGCTTTATACAAAAGATTTAAAATAGAAATAACCAATAAATAGTTAAATAATAAAAAGAGCAATATAAAAAGTAGAAAAAGAGTATGTACAAGAGAGAAAAAAATAATAATAAACACCAAAAAAAATTGATAATATTTACAAAAAAATTACAAATATTTTCAAAAATACGTGAGGTATTTAGTGGTTATTGCACTTATAAAGAGACAGGTTTATTGCACACGGGTGGCTACAGTTGCTTATTATACAGTCTGATGGCTGTGGGGATGAAGGACCTGCGGTAGCGTTCTTTCCTGCAGCGCGGTTGGAGCAGTCTTTGGCTGAAGGAGCTGCTGAGGGCTCCCACAGTGTCATGTAGGGGAATAAAGTTGAAATACAATTTCGTGAATAAAGTCGAAATTGTACTTCAACATTATTCTCGACATTTCGACTTTTTTTGTCGAAGTGCATAATGAAAAAAAAATCTTCCTCCTCTAAAATATTATTTTTATTTTTCTCCTGCCTGGCCCTAATACTCTTCCGTACCTCCAGTAACTGAATGTATACGTAATAAATATATTCGGTAATCTATGCTGTCAAACAAAATCCTCAGCTTTAAAGACATCATTTACTGTAAAGTTTGGAGACGTATGGACTGGAGACGAATGACCGCCGCTGACCGCCCACCTCGTCCCTTGCACTGTGGACAGTAATCCACGTGTAACCATCCTTTAAAAGCCCCGACAGCTCAGCGTGCTGCAGGTGCTGGGTCTCAGAGGAAGTGGGACTGGGGAAACACAGTCCTCCAGCAAGGCCATCTGTTCATGTGTAATTACGGTGTTTGGCCTCAGCTGGCTCGCTTTCTGCTCCGTCAGAGAGACCCCCCCCCCCCCACCAATCTCTGGCCTGGCTAAGGGGTAAATGATTGTCCTGCATCACGGCGTATGGTTTTAGTCGGGGGAGAACTGTTAAATACCCCTGCAGTCAACAGTATTTAAGCACGAGTCAGGGCGTAATAATTTAAGGCGAGCAATAATGTCTTTAGAAGTTGATTTATCGGCAGTGTTTTCTGAATATTTATACGACAGATGGGTTGTTAATTTTTTTTTTTCTTTCTCCAACTAAACAGGATGTGATGTATTTAATGTCAGACCAAGTGTTGCGTAGCGAGTCAATTGTCAAACATCTTAAACACATATGGAGCGCGCCTTGAACTATATGGGCCGCCTCACAAACCCATCAGCGACAGTGACATCGCTTCGTAAACTGGAGCATAATCTTGAAAGCAGACATAGTGATTTGCACGTTTGCACTGTGACAGTTTTGCTATTAATCACAATCTCCCCCAGTGCTGCTCTCCACATCTAACGCAGACAAAGTTGCCGGGCACATCATTTCCACGGTGACACATGGCGTACGATTGGTGCGCAGATTTGTGTTTGAGGTTGTACATATGCATAAATATGTTTGAGTGTGCATGTGTGCATGTGTGCATGAGTGCGTGTGATTTTGGCAATTTGTCAAACTTGCAAATACCAACGACTGCTGAGAGTGACAAGTCCCACGCCGGCCATCAGTGCAAGGATGGACTGCTCACTTTGAAGACACAGTCTGGCCCTGTTACTGTCTAAACTGCAGAGGACTGAAGAAAAAGCCACTGGAGCTGGTCGGACAGAGGTGCTTCATCACCTTCCACAAAACTGCTTTAAGCGTCTGCGGTTATGTAAATGGACTTGTGGACTTAAAGCTTTGCTGGCGGCATGACTGCTTTCCCCACTCACAGTTGGAAGAACCAAAATCTGGTATAATGGAAAAATGCAGTTTGAATTAATATGATTTTAAATCACCAGTTGTAGGAATGTTCCCCGGAGTGTGCCCCAAGTTCTGTTAACCTTAAAAAGGATATTTTTCAAATTGCAATAATACAGGAGCAGACAGTTAATCTTGACTTAATAAAACGTTTGTTGTTTTATTATTACATGTCAAAAACAAGTGCTGAAAGTGTAGTTAGGTTAAACTTTGGTCCAGCAAGCAACAACTGATGTTGATCTGTGTAATTCTAATACAATAATGCCCATTTAAACAGCAGCTTTCAATAATCATGTTAACCCTGCTGTCTTTAGGTCAAGGGAGAGTGAAGGGAGAAAAGAAGGAATGAAGGAAAGAAGGAAGTAAGGAAGAAAGTAGGAAAGGGAGTAAGGAAGGGAGAAAAGATGGAAGGGAGGAAAGAAAGGAGGGAGGAAGGAATGTAGAAAAGGAAAGAAACAAGGGAGGGAAGAAGGAAGGAATGGAGAAAATAAGGAAAGAAGGAAGGAAAAGCAAAGGTTATAAAGGACCGAATGACGGAAGGGAGGTAGGGAAAAAAAGGAGTAAAGGAGGGTAAAAAAGGAGGAAAAGAGGAAAGGAAGAAGGAAGGAGAGAACATGGTAGGAGGAAAGAAGGATATAAGAATTGGGTCATTTTGACCCAAAGACAGCACAAGGGTTAACAGTGTGGTTCAACAAAAACCAAAACTTTTAATGTTTCATTTTACATCCACAAACCACATAGTTTTAACCACATCAGATTAACTTTTATAGAGAAATACATGTAATTATAGTATGAGGCATAGCCGTTTTGATTGACCAATGGCTAGATATCATCAGTTCTCGCTGGCAGTTTATGCTAATGCAGCATTGGCTCAATGCAGCGGTTATTTCGGACACATCACCGGAATAGCCGGAAATTCTGCTGGAAACATCCGCCGGCAGCTCTGCAGCTTCTCCGTCGGTTGAAGCAGCTGGTAGCTGCAGCCAACTATGATTGACGCATTGTGGGCATGTTCCTGCCAAACTCCCACCATCTGACTTCAGGTTTACGGCTCATGGGTAACTAAGGCCCTGTTTACTCGTAGCAAAAACGGTGGTGTTTTCATGCATTTTGGCCATTCGTTTACACGAAAACGAAGCTCAAAGTCACCAAAAACCATCATTTCTGAAAACTCCGGCCAAAGTGGAGATTTTCAAAAACTCAGTTTTCACGTTTACTTGTAAACAGAGGAAAACGGAGATTTAGGCTTCAGAACGTCACATTATGCAACAGAAACGTCACCAGCATCATTTGTGGGACCTGTGTTTACAATTTGTTTGGCCACCGTCAATATTTTCTTGTATTTTACCTGTTTTATATTCTAAAGTCACACTTAAAAGTAACTCCACTTCTCTGTCACTCCAAACAAAAGACTTGCGTTCCGTCTTTGAAGTAACTGGAAGTCAAGGCTGATTTAAGGTTCTGCGTTACACCAACGCAGAGACTACGGCGTAGGGTACGCAGCGTCGCGCACCGTACGTAGGCTACGCCGTCGATTTAACGCGGAACCATATTATTCAGGCTTCACACGTGTCATTTGTTGACTTTTTTTCCAGGACTCTGATTGGCTAGCATGACTTTATGCTTCTCGTTACACTGCCCCCTGCAGGTTTGGCTGCTCATAGCACCTTAACAGCGTATTTATGTGGGTTTGTGTAAACGAGGATATTTTTGAAAACGTAGAGGGGGAAATATCAGTTTTTTGTAAATACCCGGCTATGTGTAAACGTGGCCTAAGATTCGTTGCAGTTCCTTGACTGACTGCTCCAAAAGCCAGTCGGTCTCCACTGACTCCCATGTTAAACTGTCCAGCTTTTAGAGTAGAAGTAAACATGTTTACAGTCTGGTTCAAAAACCCGTTTTGGTCTCAATGATTGATTTCACACCCATGACAGTGTGAACGTTGAGACTGACGTTAAGATGTCTGACACTGCCTCTTTGACTTATGTTTTCAAATCTAGTTGGATGTTATTTTTCCAGATTACTGGGTGAGAGCCAGAAATAGCTTTACAATATAATAAGAAAAGTAAGGTCAAGCTGTGGCCATTCTTCCATCAGGCTCTAGCAAGACTGCCAGCTCCAGAAAGCTGCAGAGGAGAAGCCACTGCCAACAACTATGATTCAAGTCAAGCTGCCTCTGCTTTGTCCATTGTTTTAATTGGTTTTTTTGTTGTTTTTTTAATTGAATTGCTTTGCAAATTCTTTAAAACTAACCAAATGGCAAAACTCCCTTCAAATTTCATGGTTCTGGGTCTTTGTTAAAATCCAAATTTATGTTTTTTTCATTACCTCCATTCTGTGTATTTTTGTCAATTATTCTTGTGATTTCATGAGTTATTCTTTGTACTTCTGTTTTTGTGGAAGGATGTTTTGGTTTTCATGTTCTTGTCTTAGTTCGGCTTCTGTTCGGGGTTTCTTCTGTCCTTCCCTCTCCGCTGCCTCTGTCTCTTATCGTCTTGATTGTTCACACCTGAATGCCTTTAGTATATTGTGTCCTGTCTTTCCTTTGTCCACTGCCGGGCTCTTTTACCACCCTGTTGTTCTCCGGTGCTCAGTTTTCTTGTTTTAGTCTTATCTGTCCTTGAAGTTTGTTTTTATTTTCTTTTAGGATATCCTGCACTGCAGTACTCTTTGTTAAAATAATAGGACTTTCATTTCCTACTCCTGCCTACAGTCTCTTGCTCGTGAGTTTGCAGTTGTTCAATGAAAATGAAATAATGACTCTACTCACGTATAAAGCTCCAACTTCTCTTTGGTTTTCTTTCTTTGTTGACGTTCAATCACAACTTTATTCATGCTATGTCTTTTTTTAAGCACATTGTAATTGTGTCAAGGTTCACACATAAAATCAATCATTTATGAAGCTTTGACAGAAATAATATGTTGATACTATTAAAGTTGCATATTTTACAGACATGCAGCCATGAAAGCACCTCATGGGCATCTACTATAAATATAATCAGCAATAAACATAAAGCTTTTTATTTATTTATTTTTTATGTTAATGTGATTGTACTATTATATTTGCTGCTTTGCATGAGAACGTTGGGTCATTGGTTTCTATATTACCGCTGCAACATAAAGGACTTGACGAGGAGGAGCCCCAGCACACGATTCCAGTGGGCTGCAAGTGTAAAGGTGTAAAGTTAAAAAGGGCCAGTTTTACAGAAGCAACCACTATCATTTCCAGTTCCCTGTCAGAAACCTGATTTCATCGTCAAAGTTTGTGACCCGTGGATAACGTTCTCACCGTCGCAGCTGAGCATCATGGAGTGCCAAGGTGCTGAAGAGAGTGCTGCAGACTTCACTCTGTGCTCTCCTTCCCTCAAAAGGTTTGCTACTATTCAATTTTTCTGATCCCATTTTCCCATCTGGTTTTGAAGCAGGAATAAAAGCTCTCAGTTTTTCTGTTTCTCCAATTTGGAAATTGCATGATAATCCATGTAACGTTAATTATTTGGTTCATATCAATAAAGTGCAGTCTTGACTGGCTAAGGGCAGAGTTGTGCATATTTTATCATCGCTACTTGTAACGTGCACGTATGGACATCCTTCTATAATCTAAGAAAGACAATTTTACATATTTGTGAGCACAAACTGAAATGGTTCTAGCTTAAAGGGGACCTATTATGAAAAACACGTTTTTTCTTGTTTTAACATATATAAAGTGGTCTCCCCTCACCCTGTCAGCACAGGGGAGACAAAATACCATGAATTTCTGCAAGCTCTCTGACCCCCGCCGGACAGAGTCCCCCAGTGTCACGTGGTTTTTTTTGAGCCGATTAAAATCTGCTCCCGTCGTTACGTAACGGCGCCGCGGCGGAGCGGATCCGGGTTAAATCATCCAGGTTCCCGGGTGGTTTGGGAGCTGGGTCCTCGGGGGTCTGTCCCAGGTTGGACCAGCTTCATCCTCCGAGATTTTCAGGAAAATCTGTCGGTTTGATCCCCGGTAACGGGCGATGCGCCGCGGATGCGCCGCGGATGCGCCCCGGAGCCGATCTGTGCGCCCGCAGTGGGGCTGCGGCGCCCGTCGCGCAGCATCCGCCGGGCAGATCCGGCTGAAATTCCGCTGGTCGGTCCCCGGGAGTCCCTGCTACCAGTCCAGGCGGGTTCCTGCGGTCCCGGCCGGTCGGAACCGGTCAGATTCCCCCGTTAAAGCCGCGGCTCCAGCAGCGCTGCTCCCGGGCGCCCGGCGTGGCTCCGGGGCCAGCGTTCAGCATCCGCCGGGTAGATCCGGCTTAAATAGTGCATAAATGTTATTTATATACAACTCATATTTTATTTTTTTAACAATAAAGTTTCCATTTGTGAAAATTCAGTGTTGTGATAATTTACAGGCTTGGGCTGCTCTGGCGGAGCGAGGTTTATGCTCCTCCCCTGCTACACGTCATTCAGGGAGCCAATCAGCGCAGAGCCTCATTATCATACCCCCCCTTCCCTAAAAATGAGGCGCAGAAAAAGAGGTTAGAAGCGGTAAAACTAGTGACAGGGCCCACAGGCTGGATTTATGATTTATGTAGAAAAAACAAGCTTTAGATTGTTTTTAAGACATTCAAGGCCTGTTTAAAATATACATTAAATGCCATAATAGGTCACCTGCAGGTGGAGCCTATAGAAGCAGTTTGGCCTGTAACACAAATCTTGTGATTTCTACAAATACAAGCATTTGTGATTTATTGGCATCTCAGTTGATTACAACTTTATAAAGAGCTAGATTGTGAACAAATTTTATTTATTTATTTATTTAAAGGTTTGGATAACAGGGACAATGCACATTAATAACACATTTAAACAAATGTAAAATGTGCCGGAATTAGCCAAAAAGGCTATTTTGCATCCGCTGTCCCTGGACTGGTGTAAAAATAGTCAACCTAAATTAGCATTAATAACACAAGACACAATAACACACTAACAGGCCAAAAACAAACAAGACAAAAGCACTAAACACAGAATAAAAAGCCATGCACAAAAAAAATCCTAACTAAAGGAACAAATTACGCCTTTTTGTGCTAATTGACACAATTTAATGAAGTAAATGAAAAGCCTGTGAACTGTTTCTGTCAAACAACACCTTGGTTAAATGACTTTCATTGGGATTCCTCACCTGAGTGGAAATCTCAATTTTCTCAGCAGTGAGGGCTGGATTATGGATGTGGGGTAAGCAGTGGGGCGACTACAGCGTCTGACAGAACCTCCCTCTTCAGGTGGATGAGCCTCTCCTGAGATTGCTGGTGCAGCTTCACGCCACCATTGCAAATGCCGAGCATGAAGCCTTTTAAAACAATCGTCTGCTAAATAGTGCGCTACTGTCAGGCGAAACGGAGCAAAGTGTCACTTTGAATCAGAGTCAGACTTCAATGAGAAGGCATTTTGAAGTAAGTGTCACATTAACATTTCCTTATATGTGTCTAAGAACCATACTACTGAAAGAACACCAGCACTTTGACAAACCTGGGGTGACTGCGGAAGCATAAATGCAACCACAGAGAGGGAGACGAGGCTGTTCTCTGCTCACCGGTCTACGCTCTCCAGGGTGATCAAAGCAAGAAAGTAATAATTCAGTAAAAATACTGGTGAAAAAGAAAACTCAGTTATGTTATCACGTTGGAAATATCTGGCATATGTGCCAAGCAGTGACACGGATCAAGACCAGGCTGGGGGTTGAGGACAGTGATGGACAGTTTCTGGAAAGACTCAACAGCTTTTCACAATGGTTTGAAAAAAATGTGTTGACTGTATTTTATAGTTTATTTCCATTTATTTATTTGAATGATGCCAGTATTTTTGCATTATTTTCATTGCAACCCATAAACAGATAAACAAACAAGTTTGGGATGTGTTTAATGTTAATTGTTCTAATGTTTCATAATTTCTATAACCAGGTAATTCCTCTATGTGCTTCCAGTGTTTTGTTTTCTCTCACTTCATCTTAGTTTAATTAAGATCATTTCAATTTAATTCTGCAGTCATCTCAAGGCTTTTCTTTTGAGATAAAACCCAGGCTATCCACACAGAGATAGCTCACCTGTGCTGCCTCCTGCACACGCATCAGCACAGTTGCTGCCAGAAAAAACAAAAACGATTAAAAAGTACTATCCTTGACCTCTATTCCAATTCAGGTCAACTCCATGTGAATGAGATAATCAAATTCATTACATACAAGTCCAGTTTTAAAATTCATGTAACACCAAAAAAACAAAAAACAGCCGAGCCAAGAAACCCAGCAGAGTGCATCAACGCTTCAATTGGTACCTAAGCAACCAGGATGTTGGATGCATTTACATACATTTGCAGAATAATGGCTTTTAGTGTTAGCCCAGAGGACAAGCAGGAATGTCAGAATAAATGACTATTTTAAAACTAATGAGACTCAAAAACTGTCTTTCCACTTAAGTGATAGTGTCCTTATAGGTGAACCAAGGGGATTTTAACTTTTGTATGGACAAAAAGTGTATTAAAAAGTAGTTGACAGTTGGTGCAGGAATGTCCCACCTGTTCGCTGCTATGTTGTCATAAATCTGTACAAGTCAGTTCCACGGTTCCAGCAAAATAAGCAGTTTTGCATTGGCAGAGAAGATTTCCATGGGCACAACCCGCCTCCTCAGCTCTGCTGCTCACCCCCCACGTGCATGTTCCTTGTGCAATGTGGCACCATTTCAAAGCAAATAACACTATGAATTGTATTGCCAAGAAGCATCGACATTACAACAAAGATATGATCTACCAAACACAAGTTTCCTTACTTTTTGGGCTAAATTTATTTATACTAAATGCACAAGCATTACAATCAAGGGCATTGAACTTGGACTTTGCGTCCTTTTGTACGGTGGCCGACAAGGGCCAAACGCACTGCAACGGCCTAATGCGTCTCAGTTAAGGAAAACGGCTTCAAGTACAGAAACGATTCAAATTCACAAACTCAAAATGAGGTACAAAAAGAGGAATGTGGTGCAAATGAAAAAACGTGCTGTAAAAAACAAAGACAAATGCAGCATCATCAAACACGCTGCAAATAGAGAAACGATGCAAAGCACAAAACGATATAAATCAAGAAACCATCTTCAAAAGAAAAACGCTTCATAACCGGTTACCAAACCTGCATGGGGCGCTCTCGGCCGAGACCGAACAGCTGACTGAACCACAGTGTTTACATCCATGGTTTAAACATACAGCGGGAACGGTAATGTGATTTTTATCTGACTATATTTATATACGATGTTTATTTCACTAATATATTTTACACCAGACGATACAAGGCTGCACATAATATTAATAAGATAAAATCATGATTAGAGATTGACATAAAGCACCTGTTAACGTTACATATAGTACATTAAAAAGCCCTCTTATCACTTCCATAACATACAGCGCTGCACATTACATGTTATGCTTGTTAATGACAGAAAGAAAAAAAGGACAGGGTTTATGTTATGGAAGACTGTGACAAGAGGGCTTCTTAATGTACTATTAAAACGGGTGCTTTATATCAATATGTGTATTATGTGCAGCCTTGTATCGTCTGGTGTAACATTAAAATATAATAAAGAAACGTCTCGTAATGTAGAGCGTTGTACAGTGATTTTTGTACCTCGTTTTGAGTTTGTGAATTTGAATCGTTTCTGTACTTGAAGCCGTTTTCCTTAACTGAGATGCATTAGGCCGTTGCAGTGCGTTTGGCCCTTGACGGCCACCGTAGCTTATGGATAAGAAACAGCAAGACGGTTTCATTGGCCATGCCAGTCTTGCACGCTTTTGGCCCTTGTCGGCCACCGTACTTTTGCATGTATTGACAGCAATATGTGAAATATCAGTAGTTGACTTGTTTAGACTTACGACAACTTTAAAGTGAACACAGTGACCACTCCGAATATGTTCCCTGTGGGTTGACTGTTTTTCCTCAATTTTAAGTCATTTTAGATAAAAGTCTGCTAAACGTAGCATAATTGAGCCTTTGTCAAGGCCCGTTGCTCGGTCGGACAAAACTGTCATCCCTCTCGTCCACTTGTAAAAAAGGGGTTTTTCATCACTTTATTTCTAATTATTGGACCAAAGAAAATCAACAGCACCTAGATATAAATAAAAAGGACGCTTCGGGTACCGTGTAGTAGTGAGTATAAAAAACTGAGGTTTTCGTCAAAAACCAAATCTTTTGATTAGCTTAGCTGATAGCACGGTGGAAGGGTTGAACTGTCTGGCCGTCCACATAGCTCTATCCAAAGCAGACATTTTTCATAATCTACTGTTGGTTTTGGGAAAGGGATGACATTTATTCCTGTTATTCTCTCTGGGTAGCGGGTGTCACTTTTACTAGTGCCCAAGCACACTGCTTAGCCATTTAAAGATAAATAAATAAAGGCTTTCGCGGTTGTAGCTATGGGTTGCAGCCTGCTGCCGAGCTGACTTTGTTTTGGAAGTACGGATCGGATTTTTGCCAGTTTGGGGATAAAAATACCTGCGCCCTCACTGCACTGCGTGCAGTGTGCTCCGAAGGGTTCTTTTTTACTAATACAAAGTTTACAAAAATAATCCAGGGATTTAAATTTCAATACAAGGCAAGTAAAAACTATGCTTTTTCCATTGATGTGAACGAGAAAGACGGCTGTTTTGTCCAACAGGATATTCTGAAATCATATTCCAAAGTAGCAACGGAGAAGTATTTTTCTGATTGGTCAGTCAGGGACCAATCAGAAAGCTGACAAAACTTCAATTAAATTTCAGCTTAAGCAGCAAATTAAAACATTTCCTTTAGCTTTCAAGCAGGCTGTGATAATGAATATTATAATATTAATATTCTTTTCTTTGAGTACTGACTGAATAACCCTTCACCCTCAGCTAAAAATACCAAGTGTAGTCCATCCTATACTGACAAACATTTGTGAAAGTTGTGCAGAGTAGTTCATATAACAAAGAAAAAGGCAGACACCCATGGCCATAAGTGCATCGTACTGAAATACGTCTAATATTGGGACAGGTGATGGACATATCAAGAAAAAGAAAGTGGGTATACATGACTTACAGTTAGATTATTTATAATTTAGGAACTTTTATTTAGCTTGAGAGAGAGTGTTTTGTTGGGTTTGTTTTACTTGTGTACTTGTGTTTTACTACTTCCAAGTTACACTGATCTATTCTTCAATAAAATGAATCTTTCTAATATTTTTATTATTTTATCTGGTTTCCCCCTCAAATTGGACTTGTACTCTCAACCCGACTGCGCTCGAAATATAACCGAGGTTTAGGGGCAGGAAGTGTTAATCAGCCCAGCAGCACATGGTCGGCTTTACTGAATCTGCTGTACGCACACTTTTCATGCCAAACGTGATACTGTAAAACGTGACATTTAATACTGTCTGTCTCTGAGACACTGATATGTGACACACACATACACACACTACCTATACACACACACACCCACACACACACACACACACACACCCACACACACACACACACACACTCCCCGCCCTGATCGTCGCCCTGACACATCTTGACTAATCCATACTCACTTCATGATATATAACCACATGATTTCTCCCCATGCATCATTCAAATGACTGCTGCACAGTTTTACTTGCGAGATCTGGCAACCCTGCACGTGTGCTGCAGTGGGAGGGGCCTGTGAGGACTTAGGTCTGTCCTCAGGTATGAAATGTCCCGGCCAGAGTGAACTCTCTTCTCATTCTTGCCACCTCAAGAAAAAAAAAAAAAATGATCTGCCCTTGTGGAGTATGAAACAACCTTCAGATGGAAGCACACTGAATGGATATATTCACCCATCCTCATATCTGATCATGCTTGTTTGATTGTTTAAACATGATTGTTTAACAGCAGTGACGTACAGGATTGTTTTTTCGACAGGACATATGAATCGAGGACCAATATAGCTACCAAAAACCATGATAGTCTTATTTAAAACCTTGTTTATCCCAGAGTTTATCGCAGATCAGACTAGTGGAGATTTTCAATTTTATTAAGACTATGCCCCTTTACTGTGTGTGGTTCTAGAAAAAAAAACATGGTGAGGGGAGGAAGACAAAACTTGGTTACTGGTCCACCACATCTACCCCCAGCATCTTTTCACGAGGGCTGTCATGTTTGAACTACAGCGACAACCATTGTAACATGAGAAAATGTTTATTTTTAGAACACAAGAGAATGAAATGCTCGTGTTTTAAAACACACTTACAGGACTGTCTCAGAAAATTAGAATATTGTGATAAAGTCCTTTATTTTCTGTAATGCAAAAATGTCATACATTCTGGATTCATTACAAATCAACTGAAATATTGCAAGCCTTTTATTATTTTAATATTGCTGATCATGGTTTACAGCTTAAAAAAACAGAGTATCTCAAATATCCTATCTCAAAAAATTTGAATATTCTGGGAATCTTAATCTTAAAATGTAAACCATAATCAGCAATATTAAAATAATAAAAGGCTTGCAATATTTCAGTTCATTTGTAATGAATCCAGAATGTATGACATTTTTGTGTTTTTAATTGCATTACAGAAAATAAAGAACTTTATCACAATATTCTAATTTTCTGAGACATTCCTGTATATGCAGCTCAAAAAAACAATGGATAGACAACAGCTGAGTGCTGTATGTTGCAGGCGATAGCATTTACACATACTTGGAGAGTGGGAAAAGTGGGTCACGCAGCCCACTTGGATTCAGCATGTACCATTCACTCATGTGGAAACCAGTCTCTTGCATTGGGCTTCACTGTCAAAGCTGCACTAATCACTGCCTCAATCAGCAGCCCGCCTGACACAAAGGTACACAAAAAAAAACTACTTTCACTACGCTTTTGCTTGTAAGGCAGAATTATCTCTGTAGTCATTTTCACTCTAGCATCGTTTTTTAAAAGCAACTGAATCATTACAATTGCATCTTTTATTGGATAAAGGCTTAATCTGTGACCCGCGATGTGTTCTGTGTTTGATTTTATTGTTGATCTTTTTTTAATGTATCAATTCCCTATCTGCTACTGTGTATTTGTTACTGGAGAAAAGGTTTTATTACTTTTTTCTTTCGCTCTCTCAAATAATTTTAAGTTCATCCTGTTGGTTTTTCTTCTCTTATATAACAGAATCCCTTCAACTGAATTTCTCAGTGGAAGACAGATATTTAAAAAGGACATTTTTAAGCTTCCATCATCCCTGCATCAGCAGAAACCAGACACTGCTTCTACAGACTGTTGACAGTAAAAATGCCAAACTTTGTTTTGCCAACAAGCCTCAATTGTACATTGTCAACATTGTTGCTTCTTTATGACATTAAATTGTTATATAAATACTTGTACAGCACTTGTTTCATATCTACGGAAGCCATACTTACATACATTTTATTTCCTCTGTTTTCCTGTGATAACAAGATAATTTTCCACGGGAATACGGAGGAAATAAAATGTACAGGACTGTCTCAGAAAATGAGAATATTGTTAATTTCTGTAATGCAATTAAAAAAACAAAAATGTCATACATTCTGTATTCATTACAAATCAACTGAAATATTGCAAGCCTTTTATTATTTTAATATTGCTGATCATGGTTTACGGTTTAAGATTAAGATTCCCAGAATATTCTAATTTTTTGAGATAGGATATTTGAGTTTTCTTAAGCTGTAAGCCATGATCAGCAATATTAAAATAATAAAAGGCTTGCAATATTTCAGTTGATTTGTAATGAATCCAGAATGTATGACATTTTTGCTTTACAGAAAATAAAGGACTTTATCACAATATTCTAATTTTCTGAGACAGTCCTGTATATATGACCCTTAAGAACTTCATAGGTTTTGTTTTCTTGAGATCTCAAATTGATTATCTCATTATCACGGGAAAACAGAAGAAAATTATCTCATTATCACCAGAAAACAGAGAACATAAAATGTATGTATGTATGACTCTTTAGGGCTTCTGTACATATCTACATGTGCTCCATGTGAATTACTTTGTTTCTACAAAGACACAGTGACAAACACACCAGGGCCAATGTGGGGTTCAGTCTGTAGCCCAAAGACATTTTAGTCGTGATCACACTGTACGCTTAAGTGACCCAAATCTGTTTTGTCTTTTTAAATAATCTATGTTGGGGCTATTTCCGTCAGCGTCATGGGGGCACACACAGTATAAAGAAAAAGAGGCTTCAAAACTGCTGTTCAGAAACCCATGGGTCATGTGATGGACGCTTCATCCATCATATTTACACTCCATGGTCTCAAACAGTGAGGAGTTATGTCAGGAATTATGTGGAACCAGTGTGCTTAAACACTGCTGTCAGAGCCAGGGTAATGATAGACACGATTTGAACTCCTGTAACTTTGACATCATGTCAGAGTTGGATATAATGTCAGTATGTAAAACCCTTGTCAAATGACGGATGGCATGGAGCCAGCACTTTACTCTCAGCAGAGCCTCACTGGCCAGCAATATGCAGGCTTTAATCCACATGAGCCAGCCAAAGCTGGGAGCTTTCAGCAGCTGGATCAAGTCAGAACTGGTACCAACGTACAGCCAATGAAACAGTCTTGCTGTCACTTCCACATGGATCTTAAGACATCCCCCCTTCCAGGAATTGTGCAGAGCAGTGATTTGTATGGCTTTTTGTATAACTGGTAGAAGGAAAAACTAAATACGTTATCGAAAACCAAGTCTCCGCAACTCAGGTTCAACCTAAAGAAATTCAAGATAACAAAGTTCTTTCATTCAGTCTATTTTTAGAAGAGAGCGCTTCATATATCTTGATAAAAAGAGTAGAACATCTTGTCGTTTCCTTGTAGTGCAGAAAATTGGTATACAGTGTGTTTTAAAGCCGTTGCCCCTCTGGGGTCCAATTGTGGCCAGCCAACAGTGAATAGAAAGTGGCACACAGATCCCAGGAGACAGTAGAGCTGAGGCAAACAGTTCACAGCCATCATTGACACCTCCCTGGATTTCTCAGCCAGCCGAGGCCCCGTGAGCACCCTTTTACTCCCACTTCCTCTGATATACTAAAGCCTTCCACAAAGCACATAGGATTGAAAATATATCTGGATATATATGTAGCCCAGACATAAGAGGTGACTTCTTCCAACTTCATTCGGATATCTTTAATTTCTAGTCCTAGTATTCTCTGTCTCCTAGGGGTCTGTCTGTTTATTTATTTTTTGGGAATTATCTGATTGTAGTTCCGCGCAAGACTGGCATGAAACCGTCTTGCTGTTTCTTATCCATAAGCTACGGTGGCCATCAAGGGCCAAATGCACTGCAACGGCCTAATGCATCTCAGTTAAGGAAAACGGCTTCGAGCACAGAAATTCAAATTCACAAACTAAAAACGAGGAACGTGCTGCAAAAAACAAAGACAAATGCAGCATCATCAAATGCGCTGCAAATAGAGAAACGATGCAAAGCACAAAACAATATAAAACAAGAAACCATCTTCAAAAGAGAAACGCTTCATAACCGGTTACCAAACCTGCAGGGGGCGCTCTCAGCGTAACAGCTCAATGGACAGACACACACAGTGTTTACATCCATGGTTTAAACATACAGCGGGAACGGTAATGTGATTTTTATCTGACTATATTTATATACAATGTTTATATCACTGTACAACGCTGTACATTGTATCGTCTGGTGTGAAATATAATAAAGAAACGTTTCGTAATGGATGTAAATACTGTGCTTCAGTCAGCTGTTCAGTCTCTCTCTACATCCCGTGTGTCTGTCCATTGAGCTGTTACGCTGAGAGCGCCCCCTGCAGGTTTGGAGACTTCCGGTTGTAGTGACCGGTTATGAAGCGTTTTTCTTTTGAAGATGGTTTCTTGTTTTATATCGTTTTGTGCTTTGCATCGTTTCTCTATTTGCAGCGCGTTTGATGATACTGCATTTGTCTTTGTTTTTAGCAGCACGTTTTTCCATTTGCACCACGTTCCTCTTCTTGTACCTCGTTTTGAGTTTGTGAATTTGAATCGTTTCTGTACTTGAAGCCGTTTTCCTTAACTGAGACGCATTAGGCCGTTGCAGTGCGTTTGGCCCTTGTCGGCCACCGTAGCAGCATTAATTCTGTTTCGAGTAGGAGAAATGGATGCAGGGAAAAGAAAGAGCACATGACGCTGATAGAAGCTGAAACATGTTTGCAGGCAACCTCAACCTTTAACGTGGCCGACTTTGGTTTCGCTCGACAGAGAAGTTGTATGCCTAATGGAAGACTGGTAGTTTGATCCTTGTCCTTTGGCAAGGCGCTGATGACAAACATTTCTGCCGAATGTGTACCTATGACCGAGAAAAAGCACTACATGGACTTACAAACCGTTAGGACTGAAAAGTTCTGTATGAACATGTAGTTTGACGCACTTTGAGTGGTGAACAAGGTGGTAAAATGTCTATGAAAATGCAGTGTATTCAGTTTAAGGAAAATGTGATCTCTACTCAGCTGTAAATGGCAAGAAAAGAATGCAGGCAAGGAATGACATTCAGTTAAAAGCATGCACTTACACCTCTGCCCCTGATGTCATCAGAACAGACCCCATGTCTGAGAAAACCTGGAGGATTTGTATCATACAATATGAAACAGAACTAGTCGGAGATGAAGGAGTTTGTGTAAAGCTTTTAGTGCAACTCTTGAGTTCTGCCAGGCGTGGAAACACGCTGCTCCGCCGCACCACTCCAGCTGTTATTAATTGTAGACATTGCAGTCAGTGGGACTGGTCACACCAGAGACCCTGCAGCGAGATTATAATATGCCTTCATACTAGAAGGCATCGCACTCGTGGAAACCTGTTGATGGAGTACCGTCATATTGTAATTTTCTTAATGTGTTCTTGTTTTAAACATTATTCAATGTTGATGTAGACTCCAGCGTGCCTCTGTGCACTACAGACGGAGCAACAACAACAAGAAGCGTAAAGCCGGAGGGATTTCAGCGCTCGCCAACGACACATGCTGTAATCCTGGATATGTTATCGTAAAGGAGCGACTATGCACCGAGAGAGCTGTTGGCTCCGGCTCGGATCTGTGTTGTTTATTTAAGGAGTCCACCGGTGTCACCCGCTGATGCGGCATGTGACCTCATCAGCGCAGTTGTTGCCAAGCTACACACACAACACCCCGATGCATTTAGGGTAGGGGAAGTTCTGTCTTTTGAACGGTCAAAGGATGGAAAAAAACCAAACATTTGAGTCAATTTCTTATCAATTTTCTTCTCTTACAAAAAAAAAAACAAGACAATATTTCCTTTTTATATTTGGGTAGGGCTTCAAGAATCCACTTGGGTTGACATCGGACTCTTTGTTATTGATACTGTTTGAGTTTTACTTTCCAAATAATAAAAAAAATTATATACAGGACTGTCTCAGAAAATTAGAATATTGTGATAAAGTCCTTTATTTTCTGTAATGCAATTAAAAAAACAAAAATGTCATACATTCTGGATTCATTACAAATCAACTGAAATATAGCAAGTCTTTTATTATTTTAATATTGCTGATCATGGTTTACAGCTTAAGAAAACTCAAATATCCTATCTCAAAAAATTTGAATATTCGGGGAATCTTAATCTTAAACTGTAAACCATAATCAGCAATATTAAAATAATAAAAGGCTTGCAATATTTCAGTTGATTTATAATGAATCCAGAATGTATGACATTTTTGTTTTTTTAATTGCATTACAGAAAATAAAGGACTTTATCACAATATTCTAATTTTCTGAGACAGTCCTGTATAATAATTTCCAGATTCCAGATATTTGCCAATTAAGGTGGTTTCCCTTTGAAACTTTTGAATTGTCAGGGAGCGGTGATGGTTCAGTCTTCCACCAAGCAAAGCTTAGGTGGAACATGGAGATTGTAGTAGCAGGAAGAGGAAGAATGAATGGGATTTTTCAACATCCTCACACAGTTATTTCCCCACAGGCAGCCTGCTCCCCCTCATTAGCACAGCCCTCTTCTGACTCTCTGCACTTCCCTCGCCTGTCTCTCTGATGAAATATGAGGCATGCTGAACTGGCCCAGAGACAACATTGTCGCTGAAGGACAGAAACACAACACACACACACACACACACCAACAAAGGTGCACCCACGAGTTTGGCAAAGATGCATTTACATTTGTGCATGTTTAGATTTGTGCGTGAATGTGAGACGATGTCTTCGGCTGTGGGTCTGGTTTTGCACATGTTTGTCCCCTCCGAGACATTTACAAAGACGTCTCGTCCTCTGATTAACAGTAATGAATAGATGAAGATGCTGTGAAATAACCCTTCTGTCAGTCAGACAAATCTTTTATCTCACTCCTCAGGGAACGCCGAGGTGCCTCATTGCTCCAGTCTTAACTCTCACGCTCTCATCTCATCTCCTCCCATTCAATTATTCTCTCTTTCACCTCACACTATGCTGTCATCACCTATAGTTTAATTCACACTAATGCACAAATGTGCAGTTACATGCACAGATGCACACCAACTGTAATTTGTCTACTTTTTTTTGTGAGAAAGAAATAATTATCTCCTTTCTTATTCGCCGTGGTGTTACGCAGACGTTACATAAGACTACAGGTGCAGAGTTTCTACAGTAGCACACTTCTGTAGCTCCAGCAGGTATGACATCAGAGCAGTCGGACTTCAGGCTCTGCTGGCTGCTGATGGGAGTGGCACCGAGTTAATGGGGAGAAGTGTTGGGAATGGCAAGGCTGCCCCCTGGTGGTCATGCTGAGAACTTGTTATTTCAATTTTCCATCCAATCATCCTAAAGTGATAATAAGGGCCCGAGCACTTACAGTGCGAAGGCCCTATTATTGTATCTGTAGGAATTTATTTTTTCTTTATCATTCTTTCTTCTGACGAAAGGAAGGCCTTTTTGCCCCCCTAAACGTGCTCCAAAAGTCACCGAATTTTTGCACGCAAGCCAGGCCTGGCGAAAAATGTGATATTTAATGGTTTGCATTAATGGGCGTGGCAAAATGGCTCAACAGCGCCCCCTAGAAAACTTTGTGCCTCAAGCCCCACAATACGGTTTGACGTACATGCACGAAAATCAGTACACACCTGTATCATGTCGCAACTTAAAGAAAAGTCTCTTGGCGCCATGGCCGAAACCGAACAGGAAGTCGGCCATTTTGAATTAATCGTGTCATTTTGGCGAAATTTATGCCATTCCTTCGGCCGTTAATACGGCACGAATCGTATCGTGCACCCAGATGTGTTATACATCAAAATGTGCGTCTCCATCCTGCGACAACGCGCATTACTTTCTCTTTCAAAAGTTTTACCGTGGCGACACCAGACGCCAAAAAGCGTGCCCCCCCTTTATCTGATTTGGGGAACTATCAAATATGGACCAAAGTCAAAAGATTTTGCACGCAAGCCAGGCCTGGTGATAAATTTGATATTTCCATTTGCATTAATGGGCGTGGCAAGATGGGTCAACAGCGCCCCCTAGAAAACTTCTCTGCCATAACCTTTGAATGGTTTGACATAAAGACTCGTGGGGGGTGTCATCGGACTCGGTTTTGAGTACTTGACCTTAATTGGTGCAAATTGCACGCGCGAGGGCCCGCTCATCGCTGCTTGCAGCTTTAATTATACTGAAGCTTTGCTGGAGTAAAGGGTGGGATGCATGGTAGCCGTTGTTACAGGTGCAATGTGAGCTCAAAGAGAAACTGGCGGGACAGTTACAAATATGATGAGTTATTTTAGCTCCGGCCTGGTCAGTTGAGCCGCACGTGTCTGTCTCACATGTCTGATTAAACTTACTGTGTTACCTGGGGTCAGATTCAGTGTAAGGGTGAACTTGTGGACATTCCTGCTCTCCTGTTAAAGTTACAGTCTTTGCAGGGTTTAGTAGCAGTGCAGTCCACCTGCGGCTCATCGTCAGAAGACTCGTGTCCTTCTCAGAACCTCTGAACCCAGTTACTGCAGCATGTTTGCAGCAGTGTGCACTTCTGTGTGTGCACTAGTCCTCTACAGTGTTGCTAATATGACAAATGAAGCATGCCTCTTATCTTAAAAGATAAGAGGGTCGAAGGCAAGAAAAGGGTACCGTAATAGCTGGACTACCTTTACGCTAATCTGATCTGAATGAAAATGAGAATCCACCAATCTCCCCGATTGTCATCTTCTATAATACGGAAATGATAAAGTAAAGTTTTACAGGTTTTAGTTTAGTTTAGTTTATTTTCGGTCATGAGACACAAAAAAAAGAATAAAAATGACAAGAAAACGAATACACTGTTCAAAGAAAACATTACAAAAAAGTTTCCAATGTACAAATAAACAAATAACATCTAGACGGAAAAAGGGGTATGCTGAAGCAAAGCTTATTATTTGCCTACCCTCAAAAAGATTAATTAAAAGATTTTTAAAATAAAGGTGCAGTCTACATGTTACCTTCATCCTTAAAAAATCAAATCAAATCACCAATTAAATAAATACCCAAATCAACATAGCAAGCATCACCACTCATTAATTTGATATAAGGAAATCATCCTTCTTTTCTTGGTTGGATTATTACTATTATGATTATTACTCAAACAGTATTTCCTTTTCTTTTTTGTTTTTAAATGTAAACTAAGCAAACTAGTGGCTAGCATTAGCATTGCTGATTTTCTCCCTTTATCCATTACTGTAGCCCTTTCTCTATGCAAGAAGAGAATACAGATGCAGAGTTGTTTACACCAAGAATCAGGACTATGTGAAGGTATTTGTACATATCAAGTCCAGGCAACACAGTTACAGCAACGCTGTGTCATTGGGAACGGCTCCAGAGTGACTTCTTGGACTGATTTAAAAAAAAAAAAAAAAAAAAGACAATACGCACACAAACACACTTGCTAAAATGATTTAAAAAATAAATAAATGAATAAGTGCAATGATTTAACTGAGATACTGTCACGGATGGTGTTGTTGAGGACCCAAATGCAGGAGAGCAGGATTTGCAAAAAACCAAGAACCAAAAACGCTGCAGAGCAGAATTAACAAAAACACGAGCACAAAAAACCAGAAACCTGCCAGGACACATGGAGGAAGGAAACAGTACGGACCGACAGGGAGCAGGGAAAGACAAGACCAGATATACACAGGGGATAACGAGACACAGGTGCGGACAATCAGGGCAGATGGAACACAGGAGGAGCAGAACTGAAAACACAAACTGGGGGAAATGTCAAACCCTGACAGATACAACCAAACAGTCTCTGGCCTTCCAGAGGTTGTTTGGTCTTAGGGACTCGTTGGCGATTGCTTGGATATACTGGCTCTCATAACAATGTGGCAGATTCTCCTGATGTCTCACTCCTTGAAGAATTTCACGAACCCCTTAGAAATTTAGTTGCACTGCTGGTAAATATAAACGAGTTACCATCCGCTCCTTAACTACGCTCAGAAGTCGAATCAAATCAGTCTATCCTTGTAGACTTTTATTTGAAAATTGAACAGAAGACTTCCCTCAAATGATTCCTTTGCAGGTAGATGTGTTTGCTGTTACAAATAAATAATAAGGTTTGCTCCTTTGTAGCTGTAAATAAATCTGGATGTTTCCTGATAGACGCAACCATAGCTCCCAAACGGAGAAGATTCTGCTCATCAGAGGTTTCTAACTGGCCGACCTGACATCTCCCTATTCCATTCGTGCATTTACTGCGAAACAGATAGACACTGCTGCATGTGTCCAGCCAGAGCCGTCTGGGAGATTTGCGAGGCCCTGTGCGAAATGGCCGAGGGGGGGTCCTCGGCGAAATTATTGGGTATTTCGGGTCGGATCGGGTGTCTATATGCGCAATTTTAACTCTCCAATTAGCAAAATACTGGATACCTTTTCCTGCCTCATCATCATTTGACTTGCCTCGACGCGGGGCCCCACGGCTGCTTGAAACCCGGTCAGATCGGTGATTTTTCTAACAAATTTATCAAACAAGCCTTTCAGAGGGGCATTAAACTCTTCCATTTTCTTTAGTTTTTTTCTTTTTTCATCCCCTGATGGAAATTTCCTGAATCTGTTTCGTTCTCTCGACATTGTGTGACAGTTTGTTCCACACTCCACCCGTCTGGATCAGAGCACCTTGTGTCTGCGCTTGGTCTGATCAGTTGTATTGAACAACAGACACGCGCATCATTGCACATATATTTATTGATATGCACAGACTAGTACACATTTAGGTCTGTAATGGAACGTGACTGTTGATATTTATAAGGGAAAAAAGGGAAAAAAAACAGAAACAAAAAAAAAATTCAATTTTTTTTTTTTTTCAAAAACGGCCCATAGTGCGAGGCCCCTTGGAGCGCGAGGCCCCGTGCGGTCGCATGGTTCGCACACCCCTTGCGGCGGCCCTGTGTCCAGCCACAACAACCAGGTAGAGACTTCTTTTTTCCTCTCAGTACTTATCCAGCATCAACTGAAAGCAGACTGTCTTCAGACTGCCACACGCTGCAGCGCTCTGCACACTTACTGCACCTTTGTCAGAGGATTATGCGTGCAGAGCTGGAGGGTGGAGGTGGAATAAACAGAGCATCTCCAAAGCATCGTTATCCTGTGAACTGTGTGTGACAAGAGAAAAAACAACACAATACAAAGCCACCAGAAGATAAGGCACATTCTTTTGCATCACCGTCACTATGTCAGGATGTTTTCCTCATCTGTCTTAGTTAGGCATCAACGAAGGACAGCCAGTGAATGGTGAATCTTTTGGAGACAGTAATGAATAGAAGGATCAGGCTGCAGCGATGTGCTGATGTGGTGACTGATTGAAAGAAACACACTGCACAGTTTTTACTTCTGACTGTCTTCAATGTTTATTTACATGAGACGTTTTCACAGCTGCTGCGAGCTTAGTTACAATTTTCACAAATGGTAACACAGTGGAAATATTTCTACAGACAAGCATCGCCTTCGTTTGGCCACGGTCGCCATGACTAACACCGAGTAATCAAGCTGTCGTTTGTACAAACTAAGAAAATTGCACTTCTAAAAAGTAAAAAGATGACAGTCCAATGTCGCTGAAGGCCCAAGAAAAGGCAACATTCCACAGTTTTAACCTACAGTGGCGTCTATGATGAATGAGGTCTTTCTCGGCAAAAAACGATGATCACAAAGGTATCTGAGTATCTCCAGGGCGTCACTAGTGGCAGCAGAGTCTGAGTCTGTGCTTGCACATTCTGCGAAGTGGAACTGAGCCGGTACACGCAATGCTAGGGAAGACGTACCCACCCCAAAACTGCACAACAATGTGACATCATTTAGAAGGAAAAAAAAAAAGGAAACCAGCTCACCAAGTAGCACCAGAATGTACAGAGAAAAGCCAGAGAGATAGAAATACACCGTGTGATTTGTACAAAACAAGACATCATCTGTGCATAAGAGTTTCTTTGATTTATTTTTCCAAAAAGGACAACAAATGACATGCATCCGACTTGGATATGCTGGCATGAACCTTTACAATTTTGAGCATTGGCGGGCACCTGAGTAGAAAATAGACCATCGTTTCCAATACTGGCAGCCTGCACTGTGAGGTATGACCTGCACGGGGAGGGTTTACCTTTAGGCCTTCTTCCAAAAGAAAGATATAAAAGTAAAAATAAATAAATACAATTGATGTATACAACAGATGCTGAGTTTTTTTTTGTTTTTGTCCTTTAGACTAACTAAAGTCAGTTCTCTGTTCCTCCCCTTGACACTTTGAGTAAAAACTCACAGTGAGATAAAAGGAAACATCAGCCCCATCCTCTGGAAAACTACACATGCTGCTAATCTATATGTTCTATTGTTTTTGTTTTTTTGATTTCTTTTTTTTTTTTACAAAATGTTCAGCATCATGAAACTGATCAGAATTAAATCACCTAGTTACCAACATGAGGTATACCATATTAATAAAACCCTTGCAAAAAGGATGAAATGTCAATAATTATCCAAGTAATTATCATCTCGGAAAAATGAGAACGTTACATATTTTTCTGCAGAGAATATGATTGTTCTAGCCGAAACACAAAACAAGTCAACAGAAGAGTTACATATATTTAGGAGGCAGTTGTTAAAACTGCTAATAGAGCTCCTATAAGGAGAACATACACCCTTTATGCTGGAGGCAGCTGTTACTCTAATCCCTGTTTCAGATCCTTTGTCAGTTCAATACATCGAGATAATCTGCTACTGCATCAAGATTAAAAACACAGGTGGAGCAACCTGATTTAAATGAAACATTTGCATTAAAAAGGATGCAAAATGTCCTGAAACTAAGACTTGACATCATGAAACATCACTCCTTAATCACAGAATGTGATTGTGTCTTTACAAACAAAACTAGTAGATTTCCCCCCCCCTCTTTTTTCAAATTTTTTTACATTTTTTTTGTTGTTAAATTTCCATTAAAACAAAATGGTGCATTGGTGTGAAAACCTTCTTTTCTCCATTACTGGCCAGAAGAGCATCCACAAACAGCTGTTGGAACTTTTGTAAGAGTCCACGTTGGGTGAGAGAGCATCCTATAAACTCTACAGTTAGGAGAAGATTTCTGAAAAGATTCATTTTAGCAGGTGGGACTGACAACATGCTGGATAAAAATGACCTCAGTTCAATGACCTTTCTTCACGTTGCTGTAGGTTCACAATCCGAGCAAGCAGTTCAGAAAACCTGAGCCCAGCAGGAACACAGTCAGATGTTTCGGCTACATATACATATATATACAGGACTGTCTCAGAAAATTTGAATATTGTGATAAAGCTCTTTATTTTCTGTAAAGCAAAAATGCCATACATTCTGGATTAATTACAAATCAACTGAAATATTGCAAGCCTTTTATTATTTTAATATTGCTGATCATGGTTTACAGCTTAAGAAAACTCAAATATCCTATGTGAAAAAATTAGAATATTCGGGGAATCTTAATCTTAAACTGTAAGCCATAATCAGCAATATCAAAATAATAAAAGGCTTGCAATATTTCAGTTGATTTGTAATGAATCCAGAATGACATTTTTGTTTTTTTAATTGCATTACAGTAAATAAAGGACTTTATTACAATATTCAAATTTTCTGAAACAGTCCTGTGTGTATATATATATATATATATATATATATATATATATATATATATATATATATATATATACTTGGTTGGTTTGCTTTATCATAAAGAAAGGGCACACATTCATCAATTCCCGAGGCAATAAGTTGAGGCATTGCTCTTGGTACATTTAAACTGCTCCCCCAGTCGATCCTGCAGCAGGTGTTTACGCTGCCGGCGATGGAGAGCAGCTCTGACATCACCGATTGCAGCGCGACCACAAATAAAACATGCTTGACATTTTAGATTGATGACAGGAGGAGTGCAGCGGCTTGTGAGCCTGCACTCGGTTTGCTCTGCATGCACCCTTCAAGTGTGGTTTAACCAATTATGACACTACTGTAAATGTCTAACAATATTATTTCCATGTACACTGTTTGACGGTTGAGAAAAGAAAAATCACACTTTTACTGACGTTTTAAAAAAAACCCTCTCGTCGCTAAAAGAGCTTACAATTAACCTTTGACCCTGGTTGGTAAGAAAACATTCAGTAACGTCTGCAAAGGACCACAGGTTGTAAAAACATGCCAGTTTTTTTTAAATATTAAGTACATACATGGCAAGGCTAAAAAAAATAACTCTCTTGAGGTACCAATCATAAACTTTGTTCACAAAATTAGGGATAAAAGCTTTATCACATATACATAGTCGTGGTTTGGTAAGAGTCACATTCAAGCTGTATATGTTATGGAAACATTTACAGTCATGTGAAAAAGAAAGAACACCTGATATTTTCAAACCTTAGGCTATTTTTTTAGATCAGGACGTGAGAATAATAATAACGATGTTCCCGCTGGAGCCACAGCATTTCAACCAGGTTGAGGTCCAGACTTTGATCTGGCCGTAGCGATGAAGTGATACTTTTCTTTTTAGACCAGTCCGCTTTAGATTTGCTGGTGTGCCTCAGTTCATTGTCCTGTTGACACTTTTGATTAAAAAAATGGTGTTTATCTTTAACTCAGTAACAAGCCCAGATCATCACACTTCCGTCACCGTGCTTAACAGTTGGTAAACTGTGTTTGTGCTCTAATCCTACCTAAATATGACATTATACATTATAGATCTCAATATAAATCTCAACTTTGATCGTGCCTCCCCAAGGTCAGATGTTTTATTGTTTTGTTTAGGTGCAACTTTTATAAACTTGGCCGAGCCTGAGCTGTTCGTTTCGTCTCCTGCTGGTACTGCTAAACAAACCATAGTTTTTACATCTTTCTCTGTTTGTACTGGTTGTGGTCGGTTTGATTATTATAACAGCATCTTTACAGGATACGTACCTAAAAAGTCAGGTAGACAACTGCAGACAACTTCAGACCTCTGCTGCCCGAGTACTCACTAAGACCAAAAAAGTGGACCACATCAGTCCAGCTCTTGGGTCTTTGTACTGGCTGCCGGTCCTGCAGAGGATAGACTTTAAAGTTCTGACGCTGGTCTATAAAGTTCTGAATGAATTAGGACCTAAATAAATCAGTGACCTTCTCACCCAGTATGAACCTTCCAGACCTCTCAGGTCACCTGGATCTAGTTTTCTATCAGTTCCCAGAGTCAGAACCAGGAAGCTAATAATCTGCACTTTTTACTTTTAAGCTTGAGTTTCAAAACTTGATCATTTAACTACTGATTTTATCTATTGTTCTTATTTCTTTAATTTCTGTTTACACGTTAAATCATGCTTTTTATTTCTACTATGTGATATTGTAAAATTGTGCCATAGAAATAAACTTGCTTTGGCTTGTACGAATCAGGCGTGCAAAGTCTGTAGCACTTGAGTTTCTTGTATTTTTTCTGATCCTACGGTGAATTTACTAGAACGTTCATTCCTGAAAAGATCAGCAAGCTTCTTGAATGTGTCCTACTTGTCCTCCGTCGTTTTTAAACAACGATGGACTCCAAAGTGTTGAGAATTACCTTTACAGCCTTATTCAAACTGATTACCGGAGGTGGTCACATTTACCAATGATCAATTAAAAAAGTTTATATTTGTCACCTAAACAGCACCTTTTTAACGTTTTATCCTACAAAACACATTATTATGTGTTTCCTATTCGCTCAGTGGAGAACATTGTCCTGACTGATCACATGCATTTGATTTGATTAGGTGCTATTTACCCTCTTAATTCCTATGAAAGCAGTCATGGTGTACTTTGTACACACTGCTTCTCCATTTTGGCTTTTCTTTTGATTGTTACTTCATTTAAAAACAGCGTAAGAACTATTTAGTTTGATTCCCTGATAAGTAAAACCTCAGAAGAAGGTGTACTTCGATTTTCACACGAGCGTACATGTCGGCTGGTGATGCGTTTGAAATGACCCTGTAAGATGTTTGCAAATGCATGGACTGCTGGTAGAAAAACATGAGCAGGAGAGGCATGGTTCATAAGTTTTTCTGGAAGATGAGTAACAAAGCTGGACTCAGTTTTGTGTCTTGATGTCACAAAATGTGGACATCACGTCTCAGAACTGCACAGATGTACGACAATTCATCACTTTAGTGTACACACAAAGCAAGGCTCGCCCCAGTGACATAACATACTTGTTATCGAGCTTGAGAAACTCTTTTTGACATGAATCACTGACTGGACCCGGCTTGTGGCGGACACACAAAAGACAAGTAAAGAATGGCATCACCTGCAGGTAGGGCTGTGCGATTAATCGATTTTAAATCTAAATCGGATTTATTAATCAAGACGATGTTAAAAAAAAGGAAAATCGGAAAATCTATTTTCCTTTTTTGCAGCTGGCTGCATTACAGACAGAGCTCGTCTAGTCATCTTTGTTTGGTCAAGAAAATTGTAAATGTTGTCACTTTACTAAACTCAAGGAGGATTTACAGTATCTTTCAATTGCACTTCATTCCCAATAGGGAAATTTGTTTGCTATTTTTCTTTAAAAATAAAGATAAAATATTTGAAACAATTTATTCCATTGTTTTTTTTTTCAAAATCGAAAATCGGGTTTTCAGAGAAAAAAATCTGGATTTTATTTTTGTCCAAAATCGTCCAGCCCTACCTGCAGGTAATTATTATGAAGCCATAAACATATTTATGCTTCCTTTTCTTCGATTAAACCGACTTTAACGGTAAATTCCGATCTACGGTTCCAGGTTTGTCATTCTTCACCTAACAGCCACTGATTATGAAGGTTTTCAACTGGGTACAAAAACACTGAAGGACACGTTAACTATATATTGAGTCACAATGTGTTCGGGATCTGAGGGCGATGCATAAAAAACATCATTTCCAATTTGACACAATGCAAGACCATACAGCCGATGATTAATGTTCAAATACCAAGAGCTGGAAAGGCAGACAAGTTAAGAAAAAGGTCATAACAAGGTGGTAGATACAAAAAAAATTAATAATAATAATAAAGCAATGGTGGAAACCATCCTGAAAAGAAATGAGGTAGTGATGTTGGCGAGGAGAAGGGATGCACCAGTTCCCCTCTGCACACGGCTCCAACCAGCACGTACTCCAGAGAAGAATGCATAAATCATGAAAAACAATCTCATACATTTTTTAAAGAATATATTCAATAGTTTTGGGGCGATCGTTTGAGAAATTTCAGGGCACGTACTTCATATTTTACCAGTTGCATTCAAAATATTGATCAGTTGTGAGTTTGGTTTTGTTCATGTTCATGCAGCAGAACAATGAATTTTAAGTTGTTGTTTTTCTCAGGTGTTACAAGGCAGCGAATCTGGCTAAAAGACTCAAGCTATAATATTTCACATGGATGAAAATGAAAAAAGGAAATTGTCCTCAGCTGAGGGCAGAGTGGCTTGATAACGGGATAAACACAGATGCAGCTTTACCGGGGAAACTGAAGCAGGAGCGCGGTCTGCAGATGGATTGGTGTGAATCTCCTCTTGATATCCCACCAACGTAACTGAATCAGTAACACAATCTGAATGTATACGTGGTTTCATTTTAAAATGAGATATCCACCACGTAAACCAACAGAAAATAAACCAAAAACAAAAATCTGTGTCCTTGGGTTACAAAAATGACACAAAATGGACATATGACATTCTGGAAAGGAAGTAGCTCATGTGCCAAATCTGTACATGCCAGTTTTCCATTTTAAGCTTTTCTTTTTTCCCTTCGTGTTGACATGTTTTGTACTTGTACTGGATGCAATTCAGAGAAATATACAGAGGTTATAAAAGTACCTAAAATAATTAGGCACATGTCTCAATGTGTGTTTTCGTATGACCAGAATCAGCTCTGACTTCCTCATCCGTGTGTGTCTGCATTTAGGGGTGTAACAATATATCGTGCCACGAAATTTCGCGATACAAAAACCTCACAATACGTGTCGTGGAGGTGACAAAGTGTATTGCGATATTGGGTTATTAATATTAATCCATTGTGTTGACTAGTAACGCGCCTCGACCCGCGGACCAGAATCTTACTCCGCTCAGAAGAAAATAGTTTACTTCTATTTATTTATTTAATTTTAGTTGTTACATTTCTGGAAAAGAAACATTTCTAATCATACATGAGAGAAACTATTCAGTTTGTGTCAAAATATTTGTACTTGTATGAAACTGAAGATGCATAATGCAAACCTGACATTTACTTTTAGTTCAGTTTGTGGAAAATGTTTGGCCTGGCTTTCTCTTTAAAACTTAGTTAAAACAGTTATAAAGCATTACAAACTGTAACAATAGGGCAAATGCACAGCATTGTTTTGTATTTTGTGTCTTTCAAATAAAAGACAATTTTTTCCAGTCATATGTTCCTCATTCAAGGTTGTTAAAAAAAAAATACTTCTATAATATCGTATCGTATCGTGACCTCAATATCGTGTATCGTGAGATTAGTGTATCGTTACACCCCTAGTCTGCATCTGTGTGTGTGTGTGTGTGTGTGTGTGTGTGTGTGTGTGTGTGTGTGTGTGTGTGTGTGTGTGTGTGTGTGTGTGTGTGTGTGAACCCTGAGCCAGCAGAAGGCTGGAGAGTGACACGGCTCTTCTGCACTTTCGCGGTGCGCGGCTAACCCTTTTAAAGCGTATTTCCTCAGTGCCACATCGCAACAACGCCTCAGTGACCCTCCACCTCTCTTCCACCTCTCCTCCACCTCTCCTCCTCCTCTCCTCCACCTCTCCTCCTCCTGGCCTTTTCTCACTCCTGAGTGGAACCAGGCCACGCGTGACACAGTGGGAATAGCCTTTTCTTTCCAATCTACTTCCATCTGCTTGGTTATCTTAAATCTTCCCTTTTCTTCCCCGTGAACAGGAAAGGTACTGAGAGGAAAGTACAGTTGCAATGACTGAGAAACGAATAAACAATTCTCTCCCTCTAAAAATAGACTATATATGTATACCATAAATGCACACATACTGTATTAAACAATGGATTCAAAGTACCTATAAAACTTTGCAAGAAAAGAGAAAGAAATCCGATGATGAGGTGCATAAAAATAATCCTCAGGGATTCTTCTGGGGTTTATGAGATCAAATCAGTCTGAAGTGTCCGTGTACATGCAGACAGAGGCTATGGGCACAGATATGTGTGTGCTGTTGAGGTAGAATGGACAAAGCCGGAGCTGACGAAGGGGGCAGGGGATAGTCCAGCTTTCCCTGGTGCAGACGGGCAGTGTCTGGAGTCCTCGTTTTCCTCGCGCTCTGCACTCGGCGCGGACCTCCCCGGTTTGGGAGAGTGGAAGCCATTCGTTAACCCCGTGTCCTGCTGCGGCGCCGCGTTGGCAGCTGTCTGCTGTCCTGTGCCTTCCATCTCCCCGTTGTGATTAACCACCACTGTTTTCGAGGGAGTACCTGAGGGACTTTCAGCCAATGAAAGTTTTTCCAGGGGTTCCTCCGCTGCCGGCGAACTCGGCCGACTCAAAGGGGAATATACGTCCTCTGATAATGAGGGTCCCCTGGTGGCGTTGGAGTCCCTCTCGCTGCCCTCCTCCTCCTCCTCCTCCTCCTCCTCCTCCTCCTCCTTCTCCTCCTTCTCCCTGCCGGGCTCTGACAGCTCAGAGTGAACAATGACCTCCGCCTCCACCTGGTTGCTGCACAGAGATGTACACAGATGGTCGTCTAATTCCTGCAACAAAACAATGTCGCTGTTAGGTGAGGGGTTTCAGTTCACTCATCTCTCCGTGTATCTAAAAAAAAAAAAAAAAAAAAATACACACCCCTGGGGGGCAAGTGCACGTGTTTAGCATGGATTTTTTTTCTCTTTTCTTTTTTCAACGTAAG